>NC_077228.1:341432763-341719617 GCF_027887165.1 Monodelphis domestica | reverse complement strand
CACCTCACACCTAGCAGATTGGCTAACATGACAGCAAAGGAAAGCAATGAATGCTGGAGGGGATGTGGCAAAGTAGGGACATTAATTCATTGCTGGTGGAGTTGTGAACTGATCCAACCATTCTGGAGGGCAATTTGGAACTATGCCCAAAGGGCGATAAAAGACTGCCTGCCCTTTGATCCAGCCATAGCACTGCTTTGTACCCCAAAGAGATAATAAGGAAAAAACATGTACAAAAATATTCATAGCTGTGCTCTTTGTGGTGGCCAAAAATTGGAAAATGAGGGGATGCCCTTCAATTGGGGAATGGCTGAACAAATTGTGGTATATGTTGGTGATGGAATACTATTGTGCTCAAAGGAATAATAAGTTGGAGGAATTCCATTTGAACTGGAATGACCTCCAGAAATTATTGTAGAGCGAGAGGAGCAGAACCAGGAAAACATTGTACACAGAGACTGATACACTGTGGAACAATTGAATGAAATGGACTTCTCCATTAGTGGCAATGCAATGACCCTGAATAACTCGGAGGAACCTTGGAATAATAACCAAGGAATAATGTTCTAAATTGACTAAACAAACTTATTCAAATGGGGGGAAAAAAAGAAACCAGGGAGGAATTAGGTCAGAGGGAGCAGGAAACCCCTATAGAACTATTCAGATAGCTTGTCACTTCCTTCTTCAACTGAGCCAAAGGGCTCAGGCTTCAGCACTTCTCCACCTTTTCTTCTAATCTCTTTGCTAGCCTAATCTAAACAGGTCACTAGTATCCTTGTAAAGGCAGTGGGGTGGGGCAGGTCTTTGGAATGATCCCCATGAGGTTCAGGGATAAAGGGTCCCTCAGCAGCAAGTGTTGTTCTTTTGTTTCTTTGATCAATGATCCAAAGATGTCAGGGATCATCTGTCTTCCAAGGCAAAGGGAAATGGAGGCAAAACTTTGGCACCACAGATTTGGAGTCCCAAGCTCAAGTCCTTCACTCCTGTCTCTCAGGAGCACACAGGGCAAAAGACCCCCTTCAAAGTTCTCAATCCCACAAGCCCCTTCTGCTCCTCCAACTGCCACTCCTCCCTCCTGCCAACATTCTAAAATGGTTCCTTGGTGCCAGTTTTCCTTCTTACAGAATCGATGTAATATATATTTAATTAGTAGTCTCCTATTTCTGACCATTTGACATTTTCTAAATAATATAGGAAAAGAAGCTTTGGGGAGCAGCTAAGTGGCTTAGTGGATTGAGAGCCAGGTCTAGAGACTAGAGTTCTTGGGTTCAGATTTGACCTCAGATACTTCCTACCTATATCACCCTTGGCAAGGCATTTAATCCCCATTGTCTAGCCCTTGCAGCTTTTTCTGCTTTGGAACCAATGTTGAGTTGAAAATGGAAGGTAAGGATAAAAAAACAAACAAACAAACAAACAAACAAAAAGGCACAATGCAGGTTTTACCTATCTATCTTTTGATAGGAAGATAAGGACCTTACATTCTGAACTTAATTGAGATTGTAGGACCCCAGAGGCATTAAAAAGACATAGATTCTAGATTCTAGATCCAGATACTCAGAAGTAAGGTGTATAAAATTCTCTTGTATGTTGTATGTAATTGTGAATTATCAAAAACCATTAGACAAACTCTCAGAAGTGTCATGTTCAAAATAAATAGAAAACTTTGTCAAATTTATAAAGATAAGAGCCATCTCCCAGTTAATAAATGGACAAAAGATGAACAATTTTCACTTGAAGAGATCAGATGAAATTGATGCTGTATAATAAAAAATGCTCTAAATTATTGATTAGAGAAATGCAAACCAAAACAATTTTGAGATACCATCTCATACCCAACAAATTGGCTAAAACAACAGATGTTGGAGGTGATATGGAAAAATAGGGACACTAAATATATTGCAGATGGAGTTGTGAATTGGTCTAACCATTTTAGAAAACAATTTGGACTTACACTCAGAGAAATTGTGTATAGTCTTAGACCCAGAAATATCTTTGCCAAGTCTGTTTCCCAAAGGAGATCAGATAAAAAGGAAAATAGTCCATATATTACAAAATGATGAATGTTGCTCCACAAGTAGTTTGTATGTTGCCAGACTGGGATGAGAAAAATGATTCTGGGATTACAGGAGGGCCAGGCTGACAGGGAAACACGCAGAAAATCTCTTCCTGAACAGTGACAGTTTAATGATTTGGGGTACATTCTTTATAGGGAACGTGATGTAGGCTAAGAGATTAGGTAAGCCTTTTGCAGGGACAATGGTTAGTAATGATTTACAAGATAAAGACAATGGATATAGATTACCATGGTAGTTCTAAACAAAGTTTTCTATAGGTGATAAATGAATATGTCAATGTGTAACCATCTAACCGGATTTCTCATAGAATTCTTGCGTCAGTAATTTATTGGCAGGACATACAGTATTTGTGAAGGGGTTGGATTAAGTTCTCATGCTGGGGGTGGTAAGCTATGTGTCTGGCTCTAGCTAGCTGATGGCTCTGATTTTATTGGGGCCTATTCTCACTACTGGGGGTTGTTACAAGGGAATCACTTTAAAAGACTGATATATATTAATTAAGGTCGCCAAGGAATTCAGCTATGTAATTCCTAAATGAAAACTCAAGTTTGCAGTCAATCTTTTATGGAGTTTAATTACAATAGGAGGAAGAAAGGAATTAGAGATAGAGAGAGAGAAAAAGGGAGAGAAAGGAATAGGGCTTAAATACCCCTTCTGTTTAGGCTGGGCCAAAAGGCCCAAGCCCTTAGATAGCTGGGGCAAAGAAAGGAGATCAATCCCTATTACTCACGTGACCAAAATGGAGAAACAGTCTCAGAGGCCCCCACCTTCAGCTTCCTTCAGAGCAAGCTTCTCAGAGTACACTGCCACCACTCCGATCAACTCCTCAACCACCTCGAGTCTTCAGACCCCCCTCTATCTTTAAGGAAACCATCCAAGTTGCCTCCCCTCAGTTCTCACATCTACCAATCACTGTCCATCAATTTCCCTGTGCCAATGGAGGCTCTAGCTTAACCCAGGACCGCCCAGAGGCTTTGCACATGTCTGTTGAAGGTCATATTTTCAAATGATTAAATCTTTGCTCCTTTGCTACAGCCCTTTCTAAATCCTGTTAACCTGAGTAGGGTAGAGATTGGAATAATTAAATTTTGATCTAGGCTGCAGCCCTTACTCAATCCTGTTAGGACTGAATAGGGTGGAGATTGATTCCAAGTATCTCCATTGTATCAATTCTAAAATCAATCATGACTCAAAGAAATTCCTGTTCTATGCTTAAGCATAGGTCAAAGTCCTTTCCATTGTTCAGCAAAAGGTTTCTGTCCTAAAGTAATCTTAAGAAGGGAAGAGAAGGAACCTCCCATGCCAATGGGGTTCCCATTCCAATAGACTATCAGTAAGAAATTTTCCAAGTATGAAATATCCCAATGGTGAAATTTCCAACATTTATAAGTCTAAGGAATTTTAAGGTTTACAATCCCCCCTGATGATCATTGGGAGACTAGTCTCCCCATTGATCATTTAACATAATCATTTTGTAGTTCTAAATTCACTTCTAACTAAAGATATACACAATATTCAATTTTCTAAGAGAAATTAGAATAGTGAGAGAGGAAATAGAAAAGAAAAGAAAGCAAAACCAATGTTTGCTAGGCGCATTGACAGAAAGCCAAATTAGGGGCAGTCCCTTTTGGCATAAATGTGTACAGTTACAATAAATGTTCAATCAAAAGTTCAGTCCAATCAATCACATCCAAAGTTCATTCTTGATCTTCTTGATGAAGTGTAGGGTTTCGGCATCTTTCTGCAACAGTTCATTCTCTGGATATAAAAGTTTCAAGCTTCTTTCTTGAAGATCTTTTCTCGAACAAAATCAAAATCTTTGAATTTTTTTATAACAGTAAAATTTTAAACAAAAGTCTTGGATTTTTATAAAAATAAAATCTCAAACAAAAAAAATTCAAAAATGAAAAAATTCTTAGATTTTAAATTAAAATACAATCCCCCCTGAAGTAAGTATTTAAAAAAAAAATCAAGTTGAGCTATGAATGCAATGTTCAGTTATGGGGGTGTATGTGTCAATTATCAAAAGAATAGAAAAATAATCAAAAACATAAGAAAATTTCAAAATAGACCTTGTATAGGTCCAGTTTAAAGTAATTTCTATCCCACAAGTATGTAGGACAGAATGCAGTAATATTTCACTTAGCCATTTGTAGCCAAGACTACAGGAAGTTGCCATAATATAAGATAAAAAGAATTAGAATTCTATTTTGATGGGGAAATGTCATTCCTTTGTCTGATTTTTTTCTCAGGGATATAGGGAGCCAGCATGATAGTCAAGCTTTGTACTTGTTTGAGTACTTCGAAAAGAGTGTAGATACAAGGAAGTCCTACGACTTAAACATAAGTTAAGCGTCGCAACCTTGAGTCTCACTTTAATATTTCTTGTGTGCTCTATTGGCACTATTCAGGTTTAGTCTGTGCTCCTTGTTTTTATCCCTTTTTCTGGAATCAGACACAAACATTAATCACAGTCCTATAATATTTTATCAATAAATGGCAGGTTCCCATAGTTTAAAGCTTTTAGGCATATATTGATATTATAGCAAGAGTATATATATATTAACTTGTATTACTGCAGGGAAAAAAATATTAATATTAATTATGTGTACCTTCAGTACAAAAAATGAGAAAAAAATCAAATATTCTTATCAAAAAAATAAAAGAAAAGAAATAAGAAAAAATAAGAAAAAAATCAGTAATTCAATATATTCTTGAAAAAAAATATCCATTTGTCTATGGATTATTATCTCCAATTCATATGATAAGATAGAGTCATAATTCATATGATAGGATAGAGTCAATCAGTCTCAGCAGAAGATGCTTTCTTCACATGTGAGCAGTGAATCCAAGAGTCTCTTTCTCCAATCTTTATAGATGTTGGAGTAGTTAATAATATTTGGAATGGTCCTTCCCATGAAGGTTCAGTTGCTCCAGTTCGCTTGAAATTCTTGATATAAACTTTATCTCCTGGGTTCAGGTCATGCAGAGAAAAGTCTAATGGTCCAGCTTATACTGCAGCTCCGGATTCATGAAGTTCACGTAGTTTGTGCTGTAACTCCTGTATATAGGAAGCAATAGTAATATCTCCCCCTAATAGCGATGTATAAGCCAGGGAGAAAGGCTTAGCCTGTATAGGCAGATGTCCAAAAAGCATCTCAAATGGTGAAATATGTAAGTCTCCTCTAGGCCTGCTTCTAAGATAAAATAGGGCCAGAGGGAGAATTTCAGGCCATTTTAAATGGGTCTCAGTGCATAATTTGCCAATCATAGTCTTAAGTTCTTTATTCATCCTCTCCACTTGGCCTGAGCTCTGGGGGTGATATGGAACATGGAATTTTGGAGTTATCCCCAAGCAAGAATATATTTGATTTAAGACAGAATCAGTAAAATGACTCCCTCTATCGGAGTCAATACATGCTGGTAGGCCAAAACGAGGAATAATTTCTTTTAAAAGTATCTTTGCAACAAAATCTGCTGTGGCTCGGGTCGTAGGAAATGCTTCCGGCCATCTGGTTAGTTGATCTACAATTACTAGACAAAATTTATAACGTCCAGCCTTTGGCATTGTTATGAAATCTATCTGTAGATGTTCAAAAGGTGTGTAAGCCAGAGGACGTCCCCCAAAGGCTTTTCCACGATATGCATGTTGGTTATATGCCTGGCAAATAGGACAGGCTGAACATACTTTAGAGGCTACAGTAGTTATACCAGGGGCTATCCATACTCTCTTGACAGAGTCCACGATGCCCTGGGTGCCAAAATGACCATTTTTATGAATAGATTGGCAAATTTGGTTATAGAAACTTCTAGGGAGCAGGGGTTTTCCTTCAGATGACACCCATACTCCATTAATTTGTTTTGCTTTAAATTTTTGTTTCCATTTTTCCACTTCCTTTTCATTATAGGAGAGTGATAAATTTAAATTATCAGTGGTTGTTAATGTTAAAATTAATCCAGGTCCTTCTATGGCTGCTAGTTTTGCAGTGGCATCTGCTCGGTCATTTCCTCTAGAGACAGGGTCAGAGCCACCTGTATGGGCAGAGCAGTGAACTACAGCTAGGGCTTTAGGCAGTTTGAGAGCAGAAAGAACTTCATTAATAATTTCTGCATTAGCTATGGATTTTCCAGCTGAGGTTAAAAATCCTCTTTGGAGCCATAGCATCCTGACTGAGTGACAAATGCCGAAAGCATATCTAGAATCCGTATAAATTGTTGCCTTTTTATCCTTGGCAATTATACAAGCTTGTTTTAGAGCTATGAGTTCTGCTCCTTGAGCGCTAATGTTAGAAGGTAGTGAAGCTGACCATTCAGTGGCAAATTCTGAGACTACGGCAGCTCCAGTGTAACGTATGCCATCCCTCATAAAAGAGGAACCATCAGTAAATAAAATCAGATCTGCATTGTCTAAGGGAGTGTCCAAGAGATTATCTCGAGGCTTTTCTGCCATGGACACTAATGTTTCACAGTTATGTAATGGTTCTCCTGAAGTTGGTAAATCTGGAAGCAAGGTGGCAGGATTAAGGGTTGAACAGCGTTTCAAGGTAATATTTTCACTATTTAATAAGGTTATTTCATACCTTGTAATTCTCTGAAACGAGAATGCCTGTGTTCTATGTTTTTTCAATAATGCTTCAATCTCATGTGGGCACATTATTGTTAATGGACATCCCAATACTAAATCAATGGTTTTTGTTACTAGTAAGGCTGTAGCAGCTACTCCTCTAAGGCATGGTGGTGCTCCTGCTGCTACTGGGTCTAGTTGGGCAGAATAATAAGCAATTGGGCGCTGAGAAGGTCCCAAAGTCTGAGTTAACACACCAGAGGCTACTCCTCTTCGCTCATGTACATATAAAGTAAATGGCTTGTTGTAATCTGGGATGCCTAGAGCAGGGGCAGACATGATAGCCTTTTTTAAATCTGATAGAGCTGACAAGTTTTCAGGCTCTAATTTGAGGGGTTCAGGAACCGAATCCTTTGTTAATGCTATAAGGGATTTAGTGATTTCCCCATAGCAAGGAATCCATTGTCTACAAAACCCTGTTGCTCCTAAAATTGCTCTCAGCTGTTTCTTAGTGGTAGGAGCACTCAATTTTTGAATGTTCTCAATTCGTTTTGGAGAAATATAACGAGCACCCGCAGTCAAGATGAATCCCAAATATTCTACTTTTTGGAGACACCATTGAACTTTATCCTTAGAGATTTTATGTCCTCTTTTGTGCAATTCTAAAAGAAGGTGTTTGCTATCTTCTTGACATGTTTTTGCATCTGTTGAAGCCAAGAGTAGATCATCTACATATTTGATTAATTTGCTATTTTTAAATGTTATATTGTCTGTGTCTTGGCTCAAAATTTGCTCAAATAAGCTCGGACTTTCGACATAACCCTGTGGCAGCCCACAGGGTTACAACAAAATATTTATATAAATGCTCTTTGTGGTAGAAAAGAACTGGATATTGAGGGAATTCCTATCAATTGCAGAATGCCTAGACAAAATGTGGTATATAATTATGATGGACTACTACTTCACCAGATGTTACCTTCTCTGATACAGGGAGGGAGAAAGGGGCTGAGACTCCTGTAGATAAATTCTGATTAAAAAAAGATAAGATAGAAGCATTCAAAGATTTATATGAACCAACGCCTGGTGAAGTTAGGCAGACCCAATACAAATGATAAACAATATACAGGATAAAGAGGGCAATATCAATAGAAAGAACAAAACAAAATATGACTCAAAATTACAATAATCAAACTAAGCCAGAAGGAAGAGATATAAGAAATCCCCTTCCCCTGTTTCTGTGCAGAGAAAGAAGACAAGGAGAATAGAATATTACATACAATGTTAGACATTTTTTATGTATTGTATGGTTTTGCTGAACTGATTTTTCCTTTTTTTCTTTTTTGTTATAAAGGATGGCTTTCTTATAAGAGAGAATGCATTGGAAAATGTAGGTGATATAAAAGCACAAATATGAACAAAAATGCTTTTATAATAAAAACATAAAATCCTGATAAGAAAAAGAATATCAATATCAAAATCAAAAATAGAACAGGATCGAAGACTGAGAAGAGAAAACATTATTAGAACACAAATATTTTAGGACAAGATATCTAATAATTGGAGAGGGTATGAGCAAATGATGGTTGAGTTATATAAATACTATTCTATAAATAATGTTTCTTATAAAGGATTCTGAGAAACTTGGGAATTTTTGCCTGAAGAGATTCAGAGTGAAGAAGGCAGAACCAAAAGAACAACATACATAAAAGACTGTAACAATACAAATAAAGTCAACAGAGAGAGGTACCAAAATTGACCAAACACAATGGTTAAATGTCAATATTCCATTGTCAGTTTCTTGCACTTGTCTTAGCTAGCACCCTAATTTCCTCTGAATGGAACCATTCTTTCCTTTCAGCTGTTTCCAGGGGTTGTGACTCCCTTACTCAACATATTCAATCAGAGTATATGAGTGGCACAAACATAAACCTCGCTGACTAGAGCTGCCTCCCATTTTCCCTTCCTATCTCATTGCCCACTCAAAATCAAAAACTCAGAATCCTCACCACCTCTCTGTCCTGCTTCAAACTGTCTTCTCTTCCAGGGTCATGGGAAAAATATAATGCTGTCCCTCAAACTCACATGGTCCTACTTCAGTCTGGAAATACTAACTAGCCAGAAAATTCTGTTTTGGCAAGACAAACTTTATTCCTCAATGTACATTATCCCATATCAGAAGAAGTATGTTTCTGTTAGCAACTCATATCCATTTTCTAGAAATATAGAGAGTGAGAGTTGTAGGGAAATACTTGTGTCAAAAAACACCTCAGACACTTCCCAATTGTGTGACCCTGGGCAAGTCACTTAACCTCTATTGTCCAGCCCTTACCACTCTTCTGCATTGGAACCAATACATAATATTGATTCTAAGAGGGTAGGGAAAGATTTTTTTAAAAATAAGCAAATAAATAAAATAAAATAGATGTTTTAAAATAAGATTACACAGCAGTATAACATGAACATAAACAATATCTGCATCATGGTGAATAATGCTATTATCTTTAATTATACATTATTTAAAGTTTTAATAAATAATCTCAATAATGTATACCCCTTAAGACATCTCAAAATAAATTTACATCCATTATCTCATGCAGTCCTCATGGCAATACTATGAAGTGGATTGGGCCAGTATTAATACATTCTATAAATGAAGAAAATGATGCACAAGGTTGTGATTGACATACAGTGATGCAGCAAATTAAAAGCAAAAAAAAAAAAGACAAATGCTGTCTAAGTCTAAGCACAAGTTTCCTTGGGCAAATCCTAGGCTGAAGTTTTTTTTTTTTAATTTTTCATGTTTATTCTGAACTTAACAAATACCAAATAGAATGGGTATTTGCACATATATAGTAGAACAGAAAAAGAAAGTACATGAAACTGCAAATCTATTATTTACAGCTTACTTCTCTTCTTACGTATATAGTCACATTAGCCTGTAGTTTTTAAGGATGTCCTATTTATCTGGTCTTCCTCTTATTCTTATTCAACATTAAAAATAATGAAAATGATATCTCAACCACCCTCTTTTCACACTTTCCTTGGGCTGAAGTTAATGAATTTTTCCCAGGAGCTCAAAGCTCATGGAATCTTGGATTTTCAGGTTTGACAGAGTACGCTTGATAAATTAAGAAAATAAGTCCTTTACATTCTCCCAAGAAGCATCCTTAAGTAGTGCCTTATAATGGGATTTCACTATTAATAAAACTATTTATAAAGGAATAGATGAGAGTAATAGCACAGTACTTGACATATAGTAAGTGCTTGATAAAGGTTTGTTGACTTGGCCTTAGATAGAAATGAAACCTGATTGCAACTAATTTATTTCATATCACCCCAGATTTTCTCCTGGCTTAGGTCAGAATCTTGTAACCCCTCAATCCTTCAGAGTTTCTATCCCATCTCTTTTAAAACCTTATAAAAGAGCAGCCCTACTGGCAGGAAGGGTCTCAGTATATGTTGAGGGGTTTTTCAGTTCTCCAGGTTATTTAACCTGCCCAGATTATCTGGAAAATTCAGTTTCTAATAGCTCCACTTGGTGTTATAGCTAACTTCCCTTATAAATTGCTATTGTTGTTGAATCATTTTAGTCAAATCTAACTCTTCATGACTCCATTTGGGGTTCTGTTAGCAAAAATACTGGAGTGATTTGCCATTTTCTTCCCTAGCTCATCTTACAGATGAGGACAATGAGGCAAATAGGATTACAATTTGCCCAAGGTCACCCAGCTAGTAAACATTTGAGGATAGATTTGAATGCAGGAAAATGAATCTTCCTGACTCCAGACCATTCCCTCTATCCACTGTGCCATCTATCTGCCTTCCCCATATAAGTACACAGATTCATAAATTCAAAATATGGATGGTTTATTTTCAGATCAAGGGAAACCAATAAAACTTAACATCAGAGCAGAACCCAGAGTGGTGAGTACCCATCCTGCAGACAACCATAATTTCAATTACTTATAATGTTTCTCTAGGTAAGACTCTGGCAAAAGATGCTGAGAGTTGCTCCTCCATATCAATACTTCTCTCCATGATCCTTCAGGCTGCCTTTTCCTGAAGTTCAAGGTTCCTGCAGTTCTTCTTTTGTCAAGTTCTCTGTTTCAGCCTTTGTGATCCTTTCTACCATATCACTTGTCCTGCACTTTATACTTCCTGTTCTTTTCCTCAAAAATAAAAATAAAATAAAGAACAGAGCAAGCAGAGAGTAAACCTACTTGTCAGAGAAGAAATCAAATGACAAGTGTTTATTATGTGCTGTTTTGTGCCAGACACTGTTCTAGGTGCTAGACATCCATGTACAAAGAATAACACAATCACGACTTCCAATGAGTTTATAGTGTAAAGGGAGAGACAAGAAATGTATATATATATATATATATATACATATAAATGTGTGTGTGCATGTGTGCATATATAGTAAAGCCCAACTATAAAACTAATGAACACATATCTATGCACAGAGTGACACAAACTGCAGCTAAACACAAGATAGTTTGGGATAAAAGACATTGTCTTGTAGCAATCATATTACAACTTGGAGCTGGTGACAAGATCTTCCTTAAAATTGGAAATCAATCAAATCCTACAAAGTTGGGACAAGCTTTCATGAAGAGTAGAAGCAAAGGGAATCACTTTGGCAAGAGGAAGTCCTTAATCTAGTACTGTAACACTTGAACTGTATATCAGGGAGAATACTATCTCCTGTCTTCTTGCTAGACAGGGAAGAATAAATACATTATCCACTGGCAGCAAAACCTATCAGTGAGAGTAGTTCCTTCCACTAGTTTGTAATTGATCTATGACATGTCAAGTCCTAGAGAGTTACCTGAGAAAATCAGAGATTAACTGCCTTGCATAGCATCACACAGCTAATATTAGCAGCTGGTTTTGAACAGAGTGTTCCTTACTTTAGGTCAGGCACTCTGTCCACCACATCCCTGTGCCTTTGATAGAGATAGATAGATAGATAGATAGATAGATAGATAGATAGATAGATAGATAGATAGATAGATAGATAGATTGGATAGACAGATTGGATAGAGAAAGAGATCAATATAGAGATATAGATATAGATATAGATATAGATATAGATATAGATATATCTCCTAAAGAAATAAACATGTCCAATTAAGAAATGTCCAAATTGTAAAGCATCTGCCATTAAGTTGTTTTCTTTTACTCTTCTCTAGAAAGGAAAATAATAATGGTGTGTTTTCTGAGTGATTACAAAGATGTAACTCACATTTTTATGAACCAGATGTGCTGTGTGGTTTTTCTCATAATGATGTGTCCTCACCCAAATTACTCATATATTTCTGTCACCTTGATTGTTTGTTCAACATTTCTCTTTGAAATGCTCTTGCCAGATTTTCTTCCATTTTTTTCAAAATAACAGGGACATAATTTTGCATGTCTGCACCACCATTCCTAGCTATTTGTTTTCTAAAAATGTTGATTTTAAGTAAGTCATTGAATGATCCTAAGTTGACCAATGACCTCTTATCACTGAATCCAATACCTTTTCTAAATCTGCCTTTTCTTTGACCTCCCTAGAGCCATCAACATTTCTAACCATCTCCAAATATACTCCCCTGAGATCTAACTTGTGAACTGTTTTTAAAATGGGATGTTTCTTTAGAATTTCTAAGTTATGCCACTCTATTGGGAATAGATTTCAGTCACTCAAGGAATGCTGAATATTCATAAAACCAAAGGAAAGTTACTAAATCAAAATAATTCAACCTTAATTCAATAAGAATTTATTAAGTGTCTACAATTTTCAAGGTATTGGGGATACAAAGAAAAAATAAAAAATTATTTTGCCTTCAAGGAGTTTACAGTCTTCATCTTGCATAAACTCAGCTTGGCATTGTTATTGCTGGCTGGACAATCTTTTTAACTCTAACTTTACTGACTCTTTTAAAGCTAATAGTTCTACTTATACCTATGATCCCATTCCCTTCTGTGTTGTCCAGGATCTAACTCCAGGTATCATTCTCTCTTTTTTCCTTCAGCTTCAGTCTCTGGCTCCTTCATATCTGTTTACAAACTTGCTCAGATTTCCCCAATTCTAGAGAGGAGAAATTTCCCTTAACCTCCCTATACAACTAACTACTGTTCTAGCTTCAATCAAATGAATGAAAAAATTGTCTACACTGAGACACAGAGAAACAGACGGGGGGGGGGGGGGGCTGCAGGGAGGGTCACCCTGGAAATATCTTGAATCCCAGAGTTTATGAATGACTATTCACCAATGTGTCTTACATAGATTAAAGCTTCATCAAGAACCAAGAATCCACTTTGGCTTATCTAAGCATTAGCAAGCTATAAAGGTTTTGTAGACAAAGGAAAAAAATCTGCCAAACATTGCCTGAGTAGTAGATCATACATATTCCAAATTTGTACATGAGGTATTTGTTTCTTTATTCAAACTACTAGCTGTCCCATGACAACTTGTGTTTTCTAAACCTCTCTTCTTCAGGGATCTAGGACACTACCCTCTAGGTTTTTAATCTTTACTTATTCTTTTTTCACATATATTTTTCCACTAAGTTAACCCTTTCCCTACCATTAACCTTCCTTTCCACTTCATCTTCAGATTTCACATGATAGTAAAATTGTATATAATAACTCTGTTGAGGTGTTACCCCTACTAGGCTAATTTTAAACTCCTTGAGGTGGAATGTCTTACTTAAACTTTATATTTCCCTCAGGTTCTGGCAAGATATTCTGAATAGCATAGTACTTGATCAATTCTTGTTGTTATTATACAATGCCCCAAATCTCCAGCAATAATTGTCTTTATTTGTCCAATTGTCCAAGAAGAGAGTAATCTCCTTGAAGAGAGGTTATGTTATTGACAGCAAAAGTGTCTAATCTCACAAACTGAATACATATGATAGGAGAATAATGGAATAGGAAGATACTTTAGAGATTATCTAGGAAAATATTTTCATTTTACATAGGAAAAAATGGAAACACAGAGAGCAGAAATGATCAACTCTTGCTTAAAACATTCCTCCCTTTTGTTTCTTTTTCCTTTCTCTTTTATCCTTCCTGTATCTGAAAGAAGGCTATCTGAGCCCTGATTTTTCCATTGCTCATGGACCAGATGACAGTTTGCTTTGGTATCCCTGAATTACCACCTGACATTGTCTTTGATCCACCTTCTATCCAGCCTATGCTATGCTGAGCCAAAGAGCACTGATCAGAGATTCCAATGTTGGGTGTCCATATGGCACCATATGGGTTTGTTCTCCCAGAAATTTGTCCCTGTTGGCTTGCTATAGCCTCAGGCTCCATGTGTTTATCAATGTCAGTCTGTATTGCATGTGTTAGTGGGAACAGACAATCCTGGTGTCTGTTTCACCAGATTTCTAACAATAATCTTATTTGATGGGGGTTTTTTAATATAAGAAATGTTCCCTATCTCAGGAAACACTTGAAAGGACTCAAAAGGGAGAGTTTGTTCTTTTAACATCCAATGGGGGGAAAAATCCACAGCTAAAGGCAAAAGAATTGAAATTGCTTTTGATGATCAAAAAAGCTACTATTTGTAGAAAGGAAAGGTGCCTTCTTCTAGAAAAGGAGTAAACAGTGAGAGACTAAAGGATTTTGAGCCCAGCAGCCTAGGCAATCATACCTCTGCCATTGTATTAAAGAAATATTTCACTAGGTTTAAATCTGGTCTCAAACACTTCCTAGCTGTGTGACCCTGGGCAAGTCACAACTCCACTTGCCTAGCCCTTACTGCTCTTCTGTCTTAGAACAAATATCTAGTATTGCTTCTAAGACAGAAAGTAAGGATTTTAAAAATAAAGATATTGGGGGCAGCTGGGTAGCTCAGTGGACTGAGAACCAGGCCTAGAGATGGGAGGTCCTAGGTTCAAATCTGGCCTCAGACACTTCCTAGCTGTGTGACCCTGGGCAAGTCACTTGACCCCCATTGCCTAGCCCTTACCACTCTTCTGCCTTGGAGCCAATACACAGTATTGACTCCAAGACAGAAGGTAAGAGTTTTAAAAAATAAATAAATAAAGATATATTTGGTTTTAGCCATGTTCACACAGTCAAAAAATATATTTATATGTGTATATGTTGGGGAAGGTGGGCAGAAAGAAGGGAAGAAAAATTTTAAAGGAATAAACTATTACCTATGGGACTTGACAGTAGATTTTTCATTACTAAATTTAGGTAATCTGATAAACTTTGTACAAAACTCTTGTTTATTCATCTACAGAAAGGAAATATATATATATATACCCATTAATGCTTGATTAATAGACAGAAGGTATAAGGTACAGTGGAAAAAACACTGAATTTGAAGCCATAAGATTTGAGTTATTATCCTATCTCTCCCACTTAGTGCTTGTGCCTGAGCCTTAGTTTTCTCTTCTATAAAATGAGGGGTTGGACTAAATGACCTCAAATATTCACTTCAGTAATTAAGTCTATAACATCTGGAGCTAAAAAATCACTGAAACAGTTTTAAATTCAATTTCATTCCTCTTCACATCCATTCTACTTCTTCATGATCATCTATTAGCCATTGGCCAAGAGGCAGTTCAGTGGATGGAACAATGATCCTCAAATCAGGAGACCTTGAGTTCAAATCCAATCTCATATATTTAGCAGCTGTGTGACCTTGGCCAAGTCACTTAATTTCTGCCTACCTGAGTTTCCTCAATTGTAAAATAGGGATAATAACAGCACCTAATTCACAGAATCGTTTTGAGGACAAAAAGAGATATCTGTAAATCACTTAATACAAATTTTTGCACATAGTAAGTATTTAATAAATAATTATTACCTCCTCTTCCCTTCCCTCATTGAACCCCATATGGAATGCTTATTTTCTTCTAAATCCAGACCAAATGTATCCTTATGGCAGCCTCTCATCACCTTCATCTCCATTTACCAACCTCCAGGATACAGTTCCAGTTTCTTCAATGAATTTAGAAAATATCTCAGAGTTTTCCTCTTGATATCACTTTCTACTATCATCCTTAATTACTTCAATACCCACAATGAAGACCCATCTAACACCTTTGTTCTTAGGGTACCCTGACCTTCTCAAGTCTATTGCGCTCTAGCCACACTTAAGCACAATCATCCTTTGGAACTCCACTGCCAAGATTGTAATATCTTTGGGTGATCTTCTCCTTCTAAGTGCAATCTCTTTATAGTCCACCTTTCCAAGTCTCTCACTCCTACTAAGACTACTTTTAACTCTATGTGAACTCAAGTCTCTGAACCACTCCCTGTATATAGGTCTTCTGCTGGCTTTGCTTTCTTCCTTATCCAACCTGGGCTCCAAAGTCACTCCAGAATTCCTTTCCTCCTTGAATTTGGTTTTACAATGTTTGCCAGTATCCTACACTTCCTCCCCCTCAGCCTTCATCATTTCTGAAGAAAGTCACAAAACTATACTGAGTGAGTCCACAACTATTTTCATGCCACCTAACTTCAAATGAGCTTACATTACTGCTCAGCAGTCCTTGTGTTAATGTCTCCTTAGATTTCTGTTCCCATTGCCACATTCTGCTCCTAGTGGCCATCAAATTTCCATATTATCTCTTTCTTTCCTTTCAACAACAAACTTCTCAATTTTTCACTGTTACCACTTCCTTACCACCCACTTTCTCTTTACCTTTTTAAAATATGGCCACTACTCGACTAATATTGCTCTATCAAAGGTCACAAATACTTTCCAATTCAAACTTTTTCATAGTCTTCTTAATCCTTGACCTCATTACTATATTTGATGCTTTTGATCATTCTTTACTTTGTGATAGATTCCTTTTGTTATACTACATTCTCTTGTTTCTCTTTCTATTCTCTGACCCTTCCTCTGACTCTTTGTTGGCTTCTCTTCATTCTGATGCCTAATGCAATCATTCCCCAATGTTTTAGCTTTGGTTATCTCTTTTCTCTATTTATATTCTCAATATCTTCTTATGTAATCTAATTATTTCTATTATCATCTTTTTTATAAATGACTGTGTGGTAGGAACAACATCTATTAAAGTCCTGCCACAGAGTCTGGCTATTTTCTTCCTAGGTTCATGGCACAGAAACTGGGTTAGTTTTCCTCCCTCTTAAACCCCTTCCCTCAAAAAGGGCATATCAAAGCTCTCCTGAGATTTCATTGATTCAAGAGTTTAAAGCTCAGCTCTTTGATGAACCCCTTGTCTCCTAGGGCATAAAAAGCCTAGCCCACAAAGAGTCAGTGCTGCACAGATTTGGTAAATGTCCTGTTGCCATGGGAGTCACCACATACATCAACCCCAAAATGCCAGCTGACTAAAAACATTTTCATATACAGTCAAGTAGAGATGCATCTACATCAATCATGGCTAATTTAACTATCAGCTATTTTGTTAATGGTTAGATGATCTACAAATCTTACTTCATCCCAATCCTGAGCCTGAACCACCAGACTAAATCAGATCTGATCTATTGCTGAGCTGTTTTCATACCCAACCATTTCTCCCCAAGCTTCATTTCTGTAGCTCCAGTTGCCTCCTGCATATATTTCAACTTGCATATCTCACTGGCATTTCAAACTTAACATGTTCATTCATTCATTCATTCTCATCACACATTTGTTAAGTGCATTTTATTAAAAATAGTTTCTTGTTTTCATTGATATTTGAAAACTCATTGAGTGAAATACATATCCCACTTTCTAAATACAGTTTCTGATTGGATTTTTTATAAGCAATCAAAATAGCCTATCTGAGATCCTTTCTTCCTGATTTAAAGGAAAGACTGCCCTGTGGTAAAGGAGATGTCATGTAGACCCTGCAATCATATAAAGATGACTGTCAGTATTGTTGGACCTGCAGTGGCCATTCCACAAGTATTTGTTTGTTGATTGATGGATAGTGATAGCATTTTGAAGTCACAGAGGAAGTAGAAAAGGGATAAAATAAAAACAATTTTTAAAAACTTGAAAAGGTTACAGCATTGTGTGGAGATATTGAGCTAGGACAAGATAAAAAATTGCCCAGGGTCCTACTCCTCTGAAAGACATGGGATGATACACATTTGCTATATGAACTTTGCTGGGTTGAGGAAGGCACCATTCAATCATAACCAAGGAATTTCATGGAAACTATGATTGTGATATGACTGGAGAATTTTATAAGAAAAGTTTTATGAAAACATTTCATAAAGAAAAGAAATTAGAAAATAGAGAGACTAGATCCTTGGTATATCTTATGTAGCCACCCAAACACCAATGTTGTTTCATAGATCATCTCCCCTTCCAGAGCTGATATGTCATCTTCTGCTACTGGTTTCAGAAAGAATCTATTGGAGGAACACAATCCCCAGCACATGTAATATCCTCTAAGGATCTAAAACTATGCACTTGATGATGAGTGACATGTACAAGGCATTGTGCCAGGCTCTAGGGTAAAATGGACACTTTTAATGTCATAGTTCCTGTCTTCAAAGATTTACATTTTCTCCTAGTGGCAAAGAAGGAAAGATGTGATAGGCATGCAGAGAAATATAATACAAGATAGAGTAGGAGGGAAACAGAGAATAGATAGTCAGTATTTTAGGAAATTTTGAAAAGAGAGAAAACACTTTTAGCTGGGAAGATCAGAAAAGATAAATAAAAACAAAGCACCTAAGCAAGTCCTGAAAGGAAGAGAGGGCAGAGACTAGACTTGTGATTTTATTGGTACAGGCCACTCTCTTTGCCCCTGTAAATTAACACTTTCTAGTCAGTAATCTAGAATACTGAGATGTTAACTGATTTGCTCAGAACTGTGTAATCTACATGTATCAGAGACACTCTTCAACCAAAGTTCCTGGCTCCAAGGTCAACTCTCTATTGCCTAAATCATGGCTGTGTCACCTGAAAAGATAAGGATTATATAAAGGGAAGTTATGGGGGGGGGGGGAGTGCTTTCCAGGCACTGGAAACAAGAGAGGAAGACACAAATTCAAGGAGTCAGGAGATGTTAAGTAGGAAAAATAGTGGGCAGCTCAATTTTGCTGGAACTTGGAATGTTTGAAGGTAAGTAATGTGCAATGAGTCTGAAACAGCAGTTTAATGTCAAGTTGTATCTGGCTAAGAAGTTTAAATTTTATCCTAGAATCAGTAAGAAGCCACTACAAATTTCTACATAGGAGAATAATGTAAAATGTCCCTTGTGAAGACTGTTTTGGCAGCTATGTAAGGATGAATTGGAAAGTGGAGGAACAGGAGGAAAGGAGATTTAAGAGGCTGTTAAAATGATCTAGACAAAATATGATAATTTGTTTTGCTTGGCTGTGCATATTTGCTACAAGATTTTGCTTTTTTTTCTAACAAAAGGGAAATAGGAAAGGGAAGAGATGAGAGATGGGATTCCAAAAGAAAATTTAAAAAAGAAGGAAAGCCAGAAGGAATCACAGGTAAGAAGGGCAGTTTTTAAAATCACATTTTAAAAAATCCTACATGGATCTAGTTTTAATTGTGTGATTTAATGTGAAAAGTGTTTTGTAGTTGTGTTCATATAATCCCTTTGTTTGTCTTGGCAGATAGATTTCCAAATATTTTATATTGGCTAGAGTGATTTTAAGTGAAATATCTCTTTCTAGCTCTTGCTGGTTTGTGTTGGATATATATATAGAAATGCTGATGACTTATGTGGGTTTATTTTGTACCCTGCAACTTTGATAAAGTTGCTAATTAGCTTTTTAGTTGATTTTCTAGGACTCTTTAAGTAGACCATCATATCATCTGCAAAGAGTGACAGCTTGGTCTCCTCATTGCCTATTTTAATACCTTCAATTTCTTTTTCTTCTCTAATTGCTACTGCTATTAGTACAATGTTAAATAATAGGGGTGATAATGGGCAACCTTGTTTCACTCCTGATCTTATTAGGAAGGTTTCTAGTTTATCCCATTACATACGATGTTTGCTGATGGTTTTAGATATATACTGTTTATTTTTTGAGGAAAGGCCCTTCTATATTCCTAAGCTTTCTGGTGTTTTTAATAGAATTTTGTGTTGTATTTTGTCAAAGGCTTTTTCTGCATCTATTGAGATAATCATGTGACTTCTATTAGTTTAGTTATTGATATGGTCATTTATGCAAATGGTTTCCCTAATGTTAAACTGGTCTTGCATTTCTGGTATAAATACCACCTGATCATGGTGAATAATCCTTGTTATATATTGCTGTAGTCTCTTAGCTAATATTTTAAGATTTTTGCATCTATGAGATAGGTAGCAGGAAATTGAACAGGAAACCAGGAGAAAGATTAGATCTGAATATAAAAATCTAGGATCCATCTGAAGAGAAAGTAGAAAGAGGAAGATGGGTGGCTCAATAGATGGAGAGCCAGGCCTAAAGATGGGAGGTCCTGGGCTCAAATCTGAACAGCTGTGTGACCCTGGGCAAGTCACTTAACCCCCATTGCCTAGCCCTTACTGCTCTTCTGCCTTAGAATCAATACATAGTATTCATCATAAAATGGAAGGTAAGGGTTTTATAAAAATAAAATCTTTAAAAGAATGTATTAAGAACCTACTATGTACAAGGTACAAGAAGCAAGTTTGATATAAAAGATTAACAGCCAGCCTGAGTCATATGAATGGATGCACCACTTTTTCATATGCTTATAGGGCACAAGTCTATAAGTCGATAGATATTGGCCTTTGAAGGTAGTCCGGCAGACTGGGTTTAAGACCTACCTGTAATATATAATAGATGTGTGGTACTAGATAATTCACTGAAACTCTGTGTCCCCTTAGTTGCAAAATAAGTGTTTATCTACTTAGAATTTCTTGCACAGGAATTTTCTGTGCCAATAAAATGACATTTCTACTTCTAATCTAGCAAGCCCTATGCTAGGTGTCAGGGAAACAAAGTCAAAAATTAGTCATTCCATGAACTGGAGGAATTCCATGTGAACTGGAACAACCTCCAGGAATTGATGCAGAGTGAGAGGAGCAGAACCAGGAGAACATTGTACACAGAGACTGATACACTGTGGTACAATCAAATGTAATGGACTTCTCTGCCAGCAGCAATGCAATGATCCAGGACAATTCTGAGGGACTTATGAGAAAGAAGACTATCCACATCCAGAGAAAGAACTGTGGGAGCAGAAACACAGAAGAAAAACATATGATTGATCACATGGTTCAATGGGGATATGATTGGAGAGGTAGACTCTAAATGATATTGTAAATATTGATAATATGGAAATAGATCTTGATCAATGATACATATAAAACCCAGTGGAATTGCTCATCAGCTCCGGGAGGGGAGAGGGAAGAGGGGTGAGAAAAATCATGAATTATGGACCATGGAAAAATATTCTAAATAAATAAATTTTTAAATTAACCATTCACTGCCTTCAAGGTACTCATGTTCTTTGAGGGTAGACAATAAATACCAATAAAATTATATACAAAATAAATACCAAATTAAATCTGTTGTGCTGTATTATAGCTATAAATGAGCATATCACTTCCTCAATCATCTTTGTATCCCTGCTTACTGTATCTCACACGTGCTAGTACTCAATAAATATTTGTTAACTTGTACCCAGTAACAGCAACATTGTATGATGATCAACTGTGAAAACTTGGCTCCTCTCAGCTACTCAATGATGTGATCTGGGACAATTCCGAAGGACTTGTGACAAAGGACTCTATCAACAATCAAAGAACTGTTGGAGTAGGATGGATGCAAATCAAAACATACTCTCACATCAAGTTTTATTTTGAGGTTTTGGATTAGTATGAGTTTGCTCTTACAACAATGACCAACATGGAAGTATGTTTTGTTTGATCATACATGTGTGATCCAGATAAAGCCATCTCTAAGTGGACTGAGGGCAGGGAAAGAAGGAGATGGTTTGGATACTGTAGTTTTGAAAAACATGCATTGAAAATTGTTATTACACATATTTTGGAAAATAAAATATTTTTGAATTAAAGAAATAAAAAATAAGTATTTGTTGAAATAGTGGTGAAAACTTTGTGCCACCTAACACTTAACCCATGTTGGCCTCCAAAGAGAAGGACTAGAGGGGATTCCCTTTGTCATTGATTGCACATCCCATATTCTTTCTTGCTCTTTCCCTGCTCTGTTCCCTCCATCATTCATACAGCAGCAGAGTCTGATTTTTCTCAAGCTGCTCCAGAAAGTTGATTTTGTCCTTGTCAAACTGTGTGCTTGCTACTGACATTTTGTTCCCACAAGATAGATTTCAAAGAGATTCAGCATCCTGCCAGTGAGTCAGTAGATATCTCCACACTTCCCACCCAGTCTGGCAAGAATGAACAGTAGCCCATCTCCTCCATCCTTCCCACTAGCTTGCCACACACTCCCTTTCACCAGAAGCACTATCTTTTGTTCTGTGAATCTACTTCCTTCAAGAAGCTATCTCTCGAGAGGGCAGATAGGTGGCAGCTAGGTGGCTCATTGGATAGCAAGTCAGGTCTGGAGATGGGAAGACCTGGGTTCAAATCTGGACTCAGACACTTATTAGCTGTGTGACCGTGGGTGAGTCACTTAACCCTGTTTGCCTCAATTCCTCATCCTTAAAATGGATTAGAGGAGAAAATGGCAAGTCACTCCAAACTCATATTGGGTAACAAAGGTAACAAACAAATATTACTGAACAAGAAATATTTAGCCAGTCTGAGTTAGAGGAGGGACCTGAACACAGGTGCTCTATCCACTACATAGAACTGTCTCTTTTTTCCCCAGGATCATCTCTGAGTCCTGTTCTTTTTTCCTTCCATTCCTCATATAGAGCTGTACTTCAAGAACTCTCAGGAAAATAACTATTCTCACCCACTTCTCATGGTTGTCCTGCTTTGCCAGAATGATCCTAATTTTACTTTAAGCCTGTCCTTTGAGCTCCTTTGTCCTCAGTGGGCCTCCACAGAAGTATACTGTAACAAAGAAAAGCCTGGAACATCGTATTCCTGAGTGCCCATAAATGAAGGACAGTGATAGGTTAAATGTCCTAATTGCAAAATTCTGTTCCTGTTCTCACACTGCCAGATGAGCTGGCAGATGTGTAGATTTAATAAATGGCTTCATTGACAATTTTTTTAAAGGGAGAAAGCTGTTCTCTCATTAAGGCTTGGGTAAAAGGGGTGTCCCATACATACTCCTACCTCAGAACTTTGGAACTGAAGCAATCAATTATTGATATGTTGTTTTGGTTGTTCCGTCATATCAAACTCTATGTGTCCTGGAGGATTCTTAGCAAAGATACTAGAGTGGTTTGCCATTTTCTTCTCCAGTGTGTCCCCATTTTACAGATGAGAAACTGAGGCAAATAGAGGTTAAGTGCCTTATCCAGTATCACACAGCTAATAAATATCTGAGACCCATATTTGAACTCATATCTTCCCGACTCCAGGCCCAGTGCTCTATCGACTGCATCACCTAGCTATCTCTATTAAAGTAGTGCATTTCTTTTCCTAACAAAGTTTAGAGTGAAACCTTATCATAAATTCTTATGTAATATATTAAGTAAATTCTTCATAAAACCATGTTTTTTCCTTTATGTTTTCTTTCCCCAGGCCTTTTAAAAACAATATAGCAAGTTTTTACTATAATTTACTATAATATATACTTTTTAGCCTTTTATTTTAAAGATGAAGTCAGGTGAAGTCAACAAATATTTATTAAGCACTTATGTTAGCACTTATTATTAAATACTTAAGCAAGGCACTGTGATGAAATCAGGATGCTATGGATTATCTATTTGTAAAAAAAATTATATATTTATTATCATTTAGTTGGAAAGATAATACAGTCTACTGTTCTTGAATATTAAAGATACTATTGGTCTTCAAGTCTGCTGTTGCCTAAAAAGTAATTCTTCTGTTTGGGGATATAAAATAAAACTAGGATGCAGCATACAAGTAAATGTCTTGCCAGTCAGCTAAACTTGATTTCCTTAACTTTCTCACCAAAAAAAGGGGGAGGGTCTTATCATCTCTATTGAATTCATCAACCAACAGCATAAACTACAAATCAAAGGAATTAAATGTTTGAGCTACTGTATCAAAGAAAATTATGTCAAGTAGGAAATACATTATGGTGGTTTGAGAGAGTCATTCACATCTATGGGGGTTGGATGAAAACCCAAGCCAGTTTAGAATCTAGAGATTTCACAGCAGACCAGGTTGGTGGTGGAGCAGTTCCAGTCAAGAGCTTGAGAAATAATAAGTTAGGAGAAGAGAGTCATCTCTATTTCCTCCCCACCCACCCCCTTCACTAGAGGAAGACCCTGCTAACTTTGAAAGGTCCCGATGACTTGGACTTGACACTAGCAACAATAGAGTTGTAAGAATGTCCCCAGAACAACAATGACTAATAAAAGCATCAGCACTGGGATGCTGAGAGCCAAAGACAAAATACATGTCAGGAAGACATTAGAGCCTACAATTAGTGCCCTGGAGGGAACTACACTCTTCTCAGGGGAATAAGGACTCCACCAGGACTCCTCTCCAACAAGGGCTTGTGCGTTATCTCTTTTCTATAAGCTTCAGCCTACTTTCACCAGGTCTCTATGTAAACTTGTGAGAAAGTATGTCCCAGGTTTTTGGGGAAAGGATGTTGTATTTTTGTCTTTACTATAACTTTCTCCATAAATATCTCTTTATAAAATCTAGTTGGTGTTAACTCATTGAAATAAATCGGGGCAATTTTAACTGGTTGAAAAACAATGGGCACATTGGATGATTGATAGTATTAGAAGAAAATCAAACCCCTTAGAGTTACTCCCAGAATCCTGAGAAAGTAGTCAGCCACCTTCTAGAGAGCTAACCTTCCTGTATAAATAGAGTTTGAGAGATTGAGCCCAGAACCTGCACTACTTAAGATAAATATTTGATAACATAAGTGACCAAAGATTATTCTGCTTCCTTTTCACACAAATCCACTTTTCTTTCTTCTTTCAAAACACCATAATTTTCCTGAAGAGTCCATCATTACATCTACTGTACTCTGATCAATCACTCTTCATTTGGGGTCTGGTCAGCCCTGATTAAAAGTTGAATTCATTTCTAAAATTTCCAACAGGAATAGACTTCTGAGATCACCTTGTTCATCTTCCTAATTTTACAAGTGAGGAAACTGAGACCTAGAGAATCCAAGTCCTCTGACTTCAAATCTGGTATTTTTTTCCACTGAACCAAAAAGGGATTTGTTAAATAATTAAACAGTGCAAACCAGAGTTTGTGGAGTATGAGAAATTTTTTGTACTCATTTGTCATAGGATTTTACATTTTTTCTATACAAATAATATAAATATTCAATTCAACTTTTATTAAGCACTGATCTAACATGTTCAGGGTTCTTGGGAATGAAAAGGCTAAAATGATATAGTCCAGGCCCTCACAAAGCTTGCTCCCTATTGAAAGGACTACATGGATACAAAAGTGTGCACATTTATGTACACAATAAGATAAAAAAAATTATATCACATTCTACAAGATGGGTAGAGTATGATTTGAGCAAAGAGTATACTTCAAACTACAAATTTGAATATGGCTTGGACAAAGAAGGGATCCAGGCAAAATATCCTATTGATTATCTATATTCTTTAAAACTAACTGCCAGCACTTGCTAGTGTTGGTTTGATACTGTTGGATTTCTTTACAGTTATTCAGACTAACCTGGATTTCTTTACAGTCACTCCAGACTAAATTACTAGAGCTTGCTTACATTTACTTTGCACTATGCCCAAAGGGCTGTAAAAGAATACATGCCTTTTGATCCAGTAATACCACTACTAGGTCTGTATCCCAAAGAAATTTTAAAAACTGGGAAAGGACCTGTTTGTTCAAAAATATTTCTAGCTGCTCTTTTTGTGGTGGCAAAGAATTGGAAACTAAAGGGATGTCCCTCAACTGGGGAATGGCTGAACAAATTGTAGTAGATGATGGTGATAGAATACTATTGTGCTGTAAGGAATGATGAAGAGGATTATTTCAGAAAGAGCTGGAAAGACCTACATCAATTGATACAGAGTGAAATAAGCAGAACTGAGAGAACATTGTACACAGTAACAGCAATATTGTGGAATGATCAAATGTGAAAGACTTTGCTACTAAAACCAATGCAATGATCCAGATCAACATGGAAGAACTTGGAAAAAGAATGCTATCCACCTCCAGAGAAAGAATTGTTGAAGTAAGAATGTAGTTGGAAGCATATGACCTACCACTTGTTTACTTGAGCATATGTTCTAGGGCTTTTAGTGTTATAAGATTATTCATTTACCAAAATGAATAATATCAAAATATATTTTGTGAGATAATACATGTATAGCCCGGATTGAATTGCTTGTCAGCTCCAGGAGGTGGGAAAAGAAGAAGGGAGAGAAACAATTTGGATAATATAACTTCAGAAAACTCATATAGAAATTTGTTATTAAGATTTTAAATTTTTAAACACTTTTAAACACTTAAACAGTTTTAAACTGTTTTCATGCATTTTCTCCTTATCCAGATTATATTATAAGTTCCTGGATTGCAGAAACTATCATCTGCTTCCCTGAAGCTCTGACAATTTTTATACAGTGCCAAGCACAGAGTGTTCACTAAATAAATGTTGCTGAGTGACTAGCTCTAAATATTATTGCATGGGGTATTTGGGAAGGACTAGGACCTCTGATGTAAGGGCTTGCAAGCCCTTTTCAGGACTGCTTTCTTCCTTTGGTATCTACCTGGCAATAGTCCTCACCTGTGACTCCAAGAAGCTGTAGCATGTACAGCAGTCACCCCCTAGTAAAAACCATCTCAATAGATGGGCTGAATGAGATTGAGGGTAACCAGTGGACCTTAAATATATCAGCAATTTAGGAGGGTGCCTACCCCAAGCACATGAAGACTTCTCCCAACAGAATGGGTAATTGAGAACAATTTATTCCAGCAATCATGAAGATGGTTTAAGCAGGTGCCATGGAGTGCTTAGAGCTTGGTCAGACATTGACCACCCACTGTATCCCAGTTCATCACCAATCATCCTGACTTTTGTCTTGCCACTGAATTTTAGAAACTCTGGAATTAAAATAACTCCTATTCAATCTAGAAATCCTATAAATCCAATTAACTTGCAAATCAATACATCACCCCATGATATCATTGGGCCCCTTCAAAAACAAAGGATGACCAACATTGAGAACTACTTATTCAATAGTAAACTTTAAGCATTTCACTAATTGTCTTAATAAGTCCACAGAATAGTTGATATCAGCTGTTTACAACTTTACAAAAGAAAGTACTCTTTCCTACAGTGACAACAAAGTAGGTTGTGATTTTATTCTTGTGCATTATAAATATGAAACCCAAAGGAAAGTTTATAATTTATATATATTTTAGAATAATCTGGATTAGACAGAGAAGGGCCCAGAGTAAAGAAGGCCTACAGAGAAGCAATAACAGCTTTATAAAAATGAGGTAATACTCACCAAAGGAATTTTTATTTTTTTGGTAGGGATGGAGAGTTAACAGTGGGAGGGATGAATTTTTTTTAATATTTGTAATTTGAAAAGAAATTAATTAAAGAAAAAAACAGTCAATATCTATAAAGCATTTACTATTTGTCCAATACAGTTACCTCATGACTCATGTATTCAGAGCAAGAAAAGACCTCAGAAGTCATCTAGTACTAGCCCTTTTGAAAGATGAGGCAACTAAGACCCATTTAGAGAAAGTGACTTATCTAAGGTCCTACAGGTACATGGAGACAGAATCATAATTTGAACCAAGGTCCTCTGATAGCATATTCAACTTCCTTTCTATTGCCCTACAGAGCTCTGAATATTACTTCTTTGCAACTTGAGAAATTACTCATGGGTGGATGGTTTCTGCCTTTGGAGTCAGATGATCTAGGTTTGAATCCGGTCTCCAATTCTTACCTACATAACCTGAGGTGGTCTCACATACCCTCTTAGACTCACTGACCAGCTAGCCTGTGTAGTTTATAGTCATTCATAGGCCCAATTTTATTACTGATCAGAATGGAAGCCTTGACCTCCTCCATTTCTGACCTAAGCCAATATATCCATTCAGCAACCTGACTCCCTTCTAACTCTCATGCAGCTTGCCATATTGGTGCCAAGCTTAGTTCCAATAACCAGTCAGCTTTGCCCTACTGTAACTCAGAATGTCCAAGCTTAAATGATTCATCAGACTCTTTTTTCCCAGGTAATAAGGATTAGAGGCATATTTATCATCATGCCTGGCCTCCCCTTCTTTAGCCATAAAATGAAGGGATTGGACTAGAATCAGAAATTACATGTTGCTTTCATCAAATGACATAACAATGCTTCTTGAAGATGTGCATTAGGAAAATGTAGTAAAACAGTTTAATTTTTTTTCTTTCATGGCAGAAATTTCTCCCAGTTGGAATGCATCAGATTTGTGTTTCTGTAAGTGGGATTTAAGTTTCCAGAAATGTATGACACTGAGGTTTAGAATTCTATTAAATCTACCAAACCCAGGGCACAGAGAACCAAGCTATAAATTTAGCTTATGGTAATCAATCTCCAGAATTCATAGAGTGTGCTTCTCCCACTTTCAAGTTTTATGTACCATAGAAATAATTTTAAATTTGTATATGGATTTCACACATATACTTGATATGATATCATATTGCATGCCTTCTCAGAAGGTGAATGAGGGGCTGGAGGGAGGGAATTTGGAACTCAAAAAAACTTTTAAGAATGTTAAAAATGATTTTTAAATTTTTATATGCATGGTAATGCAAAGTAAATATGCACACAAAGAAATTATATTTGGCTTGTTTTTTTAGTAAATTTTTGGCTTATTAACTATTTTTATTGTTTAATCATTTCAGTTATATCTGACTCTTTGTTACTCTGATTGATTCTCCTTTTAAAAGTGTGTGTATGTATATGTGTGTTTTTAACCTAAATTCTTTCAGTTTTCAGCTCAACAGTGATTTAGTAAATGTTTATTATGTACTAGGCATTGTGCTAAACTGTTGTGGATCCAAATGCAAAATTAGTCCTTTATCTATAAGAATTTAAATTAGGTTTTGTGCTAAATATGAGAATTCTAAAGTAATATTGTGGTCACTGATTTAAAAATATTACAGCTTAAGTCAAAATGACTTTTAGCAATTTTATTTACCAAGAAGTGGAAAGAGTGAAAGTGAGAAAATGTAGATAAAGAGACAAAAAGTACTGCCTCACTACAAATACCCTAAATTAAATCCCCTAATATCTCCAGATTGCAAATGCAAATCCAAAAGTGAATCTCACCAGAATCCAAAATCCTACTTAGAAAGCTGAAATCTGAAGAACCAGGAGATGCTAAAGAATCTGCTGAGAACCTTCAGTGCCCATAAGGCTAAGACTACCAAGAATCTCAACAGAATTCAGCTGAAGGGGGTGTCCCACCAAAGCTCCAACAAGCAGAGAGGGTCTCCTCACTGAAGAACCAAGAAAGGAATCACTCCACTCACCACCACAGGATCCAAGAAAAGAGTCTCCTCCTCCAGTCCAGCTCACTGACAGAGTGAAAAGACCCTGAATCCTGAAGCTGACCTTTTTAAAGCAGTTTTCTCAATATTACTTCCTGTTGCTCCGCCACTTTATGAGAATGAATCACAGTCTTTCAATTTGATTGATAGATAGATAGATAGATAGATAGATAGATAGATAGATAGATAGATAGATAGATGGATACACAGAGTAAGTAGAAGGCAACATGGAAATGGAAGGCACTAGCAGAGGAAAGGAGGAATTCAAGAAAGACCTGTAGACGGGGAAATTTAAGTTGGGTTATTAAGAAAGTCAGCAAAACAAAGACAAACAATTAAGGGGGGCAAATCCTTCACTTTAGGTTTGAGGGACACAAAGATGGAAGAGAGGAAGTCATATCTAAGGAACTAATCTAGTATAACTGGATTAGAGAATACATGGAGGGCAGTAAATTAAGGAAGTCTGGAAAGGTAGAAATATGCCAAGTAATAAAGAGTGTCAAGTGCCAGAGAATACTATACTGATCCTAGAGATTATAGAAAGGTACTAGAATTTATAGGAGTGGAAGAAAATTACATGGTCAGAACTGCACTTTAGAAATATCCCCTTGGGAAAATTGGAAAATAGTATGGTAGAGATTAGGTCTAGATCCACGTCTCATACCCTATACCAAGATAAATTCAAGCTAGAAATAGAGAGCATCACAAAATGTAAAATGAATAATTTTGATTATATTAAATTTAAAAGGTTTTGTAGAAACCAATGCATCCAAAATTAGAAGAGAAGCAACAAGTTGGGGAAAATATTTATAACAAAAACCTCTGACAAAGGTCTAATTTCTCAACTATATTAGGGTTGCACATCAATTGCACAAAAAAAAAAAATCAAGCCATTCCCCAATTGATAAATGGGCAAGGGACATAAATAGGCAGTTTTCAGATAAATAAATCAAAACTATCAACAAGCACATGAAAAATTATTCTAAATCTCTTATAATTAGAGAAATGTAAATCAAAACAACCCTGAGGTACCACCTCACACCTAGCAGACTGGCTAATATGACAGCAAAGGAAAGTAATAAATGTTGAAGAGGATGTGGCAAAATTGGGACACTGATACACTGCTGGTGGAGTTTTGAATTGATCCAACCATTCTGGAAGGTAATTTGGAATTATGCCCAAAAGGTTTTAAATGACTGCCTGCCCTTTAATTCAGCCATAGCACTGCTGAGTTTATATGCCAAAGAGATAATAAGGAAAAAGACTTATACAAAAATATTTATAGTCACTCTCTTTGTGGTGGCAAAAAAAAAATTGGAAAATGAGGGGATGCCCTTCAATTGAGGAATGGCTGGACAAATTGTGGTATCTGATAGTGATGGAATACTATTGTGCTAAAAGGAATAATAACTGGAACAATCCCCAGGAATTGATGCAGAATGGAAGGACCAGAACCAGGAGAACATTATACACAGAGACTGGTACACTGTGGTGCAGTCGAATGTAATGAACTTCTCTACTAGCAGCAATGCAATGATCCAGGACAATTCTGAGGGACCTCTGAGAAAGAACACTATCCACACCCAGAGGAAGAACTGTAGGAGAAGAAACACAGAAGAAAAACATTTCCTTAATCACATAGTTCAATGGGGATACAATTGCGGATGTAGACTCTAAATGATCACTCTTGTAAATATTGCAAATTTTAAAAAAAGTAGAATGCTGTGATAGGTAGAGGGTCAAACTTGGAACCATAAAGACCTAGATTTCAGTCCTTTCTCAGACACACAATAGTTATGTGACCCTGGGCAAGTCCCTTTACCTCTCGGTTTCCCAGTCTACACTCTAATATATTAAGTTGCAGATGAGTTTGCAGAGTGAGTTTCTACACTGAGAAATCTCTGGCTTGAAAAATATCACAGCTCTAGACTCCCTAAAATTTCTCCCTGACAACATAGAAGATGACATTATGTCATCTCCCCTAGGAGTCTTTCTTTTTTAAATTTCAGTGTAGGGACCATAAATTTATCCATGTTAAATTTCATTTTAGTAGATTCATTCCATCATTTCTAGTCTATATTGAGATATTTTTTGGATCATGTCTCTGAATCGAATATAATAGTTAGCCCTTCCAGCTTTCCGTACATTTAATAAGTGAGTCATCTATACCTTTAAATGTTGAATAGAAAAAATCCCTGTGTCACTCTAATAGAAATCTCCCTCCAAGTTGACACAGATCCTTTACTCATTTAACCTGTTCTGTTAATCAGCTCTGAATCATCTAGTTTTAGTATGATTTAACATAATCTCTCCAACCTTGCCCATTAAGATGCTGTGAGATGCTTTTTCAAGTACTTTGCTGAAAACCAGGCATATTCTGCTATATTGATTGGATGACAGTTGTGTTTAAGCTTTGGGTTGGTTCTAAAATTAGTGTATAAAACCAAAATTAAGTGTGTTTTATTTTATATCTTCTCTGTTAAAACAATTTAGGTAAGGAAAGTTGGCAAGTCAGCTCTATAATAGAGGGGTCCATAACCTGGGGTCTGTGAACTTATTTGTTTCTATTAATATCTTGATAACTATGTTTCAATATAATTGTTGGATTTTTCTCTGTCTTTCTCTGCATCCATCTTCCCCTCTCTCTCTCTCTCTCTATCTATCTATCTATCTCTCTCATCATCATCATCATCATCTATTTCTTCCTCTGTCTCTATTTCTGTTCTCTGCCTCTCACACAGAGAGAGAGAGAGAGAGAAAGAGAGAGAGAGAGAGAAAGAGAGAGAGAGAGACTCAGTGGTTTTGTCTCTCTTTCTTTCCTATGCCCAAATTCACACTAAATTAAATTCTTGTAAGTTAAATGCATGGATGATGTGACTCCACTATATCCTGATCTAGTGTCATAATCCAATTAAAAAAGGAAATGAGGTTTATCTGGAATAACTTGTTTTTGATGAAGCCATGGAACCTCATAATGATCATCACTTCCTTTTCTAAGTGTTAACAAACCATCCATTTAACAATATCTTAGAGAATTTCCCCCAGACTATAAACTTTCTGAGTGTAGGCATAGGGTCCTAACTTCAGTCCAAGCATGCCATAATTTAAAGGACAATGGACCTGGATTCAGAAGAACTAGAACTGAATCCCAGATCTAATACTCATTAGACATGGGACCTTGGGTGAATCACCCTACCCCTTTAAGTCTTAGTGTTCTAATCTGACAAATGGACCACAACATCATAGACTCAGAGCTAGCCGGTCAAGTTGCTATGGCAAGGGATGACAAATGAGTAGACTAAGTGCTCCACTGGGAGCAACAAGGCATCAGGAAAAAATCAGTAAAACCTTCAGCACATTGGGTGTACTCACTAAGGTAATCTTAAGAGAGACAAGGTCCAAGAGTATCAAAGTTAAGCAGGCATGAATGAAGAGAGCCGTCAAATTAATCGGATCAAAAATTGCTTGAGTATTTGAGAAATATTGAATAAATTTGACTTTTTATTTTGCTAGGGGTTAATTTGAAAAAGACTTGCTTGAATGGGTGGCCTTGTTGGAATTTTGTGGGTAATCTAAAAAGGCCTCAGGCAATATTTGACTTTTTGGAAGAAAGTTTTACCCTTTTCAAAGAATGATATGATTAAAATCTATTGATAAAATGGGAATTTTTCCAAAGGAACATCTTCCAAAAAAAAATAACATTTATTTTGACAATGTGCTATTAAAGATTATGTGTCAGTCAATGGCCCAGTTAATTTTTAATTGCCCCTCTACTTGGAAGACTGTTTTGTATCATTTCACATCCTCATTACTCTGTTCAGCCATTCTGCAACATACCTCTCCTGCCAAATCACATATCTCTTCTTTTTCTCTTCAGAACTACTCATAGATTTCAGCAGCTAGGTGGTAGAGTATATATAGTGTATATATACATAAAAAACACTGAACTTAGGAAGAACTTGAGTTCTAATCCTGTCACAGTTACATCTTATCAGTGTGATCCTGAGCAAGCCTCTCAGCCTCAGTTTCCTCATATGTAAAATGAGGATAATAATAGCATCTGTTTAGTTGTTGTGAAGACTGAATAAGGTAATATATGTAAAGCACTATATAAATACTAGCTATTCTTATCATTATTTTCTATAACACCTTTAATTGCATATGAATGGGAAGGGCCAAGTAGGTAATTATTTTGGTGGAACATCTCTCTGAAACCCTATCTAATGAGTCAAAAAGTCCTGAGGGTCTACCATGTATAGGGACCACTATGTTGACACTGTGGAAGATATTTTTGTGAGAGATACAAAAATAGGAAAGGAAAGGAATTCATTAAGGGAATGATGATTAATTTTCATTAGCAGTAGCCTATATGCTGCCTTATTCCTCAGTGATGCTTTAGGAAAAGCTAGCAAGGTCAGTGGATAGCAATAGGCCTGGAGATTGGAGGTCCTAGGTTCAAATCTGGCCTCAGATATGAAGGAGAAGGAGGAGGAGGAGGAGAAGAAGAAGAAGAAGAGGAAGAGGAGGAAGAAGAAGAGGAGGAGGAGGAGGAAGAACAAGAGGAAGAACAAGAGCTTCATAAGTGACAGCCTTCTATGCACATTAGGAGGCTGAGTCCATCATTCAAGTTCTAGCTAATATATTTGCCAGTCATTCACCTACACATACACTGTTTTGGCAGGTCGATTAGTTAAGAAGAGAGAGACCAGTGACATCTTAAACAGATGATAAATAAATTGTCCAATCTCCCAAGATATTTCTTAATATGAGTATTCCTATGCTCTGATAAGAACTATTTGTTAGAAGAATGCTTATTTATATTGCCAAAATAATCATTCATATTTCCTGAATCTTAACTTTTACTTTTTTAGCTCTTATGTTCATTGTGTGGCTATAAATTTGTGAGACCATTTCAACAAACAAAAAAAAAAACATTTCAATTATATGAACCTTTATTAAAGACTTACAATACTCAAGATACCATGCTAGATGTTTGAGAAACAAATTCATGTGCTTCCCCTAAGAGGGGAAGCAGAAATGATTCTACAAAGCCTAGTATAAGACCCAACTCACCTGGATCACCCAAATTCAGAATGGAAACTGTCAAGAGGACCAAATAGAAGGAAAACAAAATTGTTTTATTAGCATGTCTATAAGAACCTACTTTTCTTTTTAGTGATAGTCAAGCCACCACTTTGGGACTTTTACACTTTAGTACCAGATGTGTTACACAAGGGAGCAAAATGCACTTGAGAAGCTGAAGCTGGGAAGAGTAGTTGGACTAAACCAGGTATAGAATGAGGAAATCAGTGGATGCAATGCAATCTTTTTAATTATATTTTATATAATTAATATATATAACATATATATTACATATATAATAATATAATATATGTCTCCCTCCCTCCCCTCACTCCTCTTTTTTTTTAAACCCTTACCTTCTGTCTTGGAGTCAATACTGTGTATTGGCTCCAAGGCAGAAGAGTGGTCAGGGCTAGGCAAGGGGGGTCAAGTGACTTGCCCAGGGTCACACAGCTGGGAAGTGTCTGAGGCCAGATTTGAACCTAGGACCTCCCGTCTCCAGGCATGACTCTCAATTCACTGAGCTACCCAGCTGCCCCCTCCACTCCTCTTTGATGGAGGCTTGAATTGTGTTATAAGTTAACTCAGGAAAGGAGACATACCAAAAGAATAGGGGAGAAAAGCCATGGATAATATTGGTCCTGGGTCTGCTATGTATTTACCTGTGTGGCTTTGGGCAAATCATTTAACTTCTCTGGACTTGCTTCCTTCTCTATTTTTTAAACTCTTACCTTCCATCTTAGAAGCATTAGTAAGCATTTGTTCCAAAGCAAAAGAGTGGTAAGAGCTAGGCAATTGGGATTAAGCGACTTGCCCAGAATCATATCATTTTGAGGGGAGGGGAGGATCAAGAGGGGAGAGTGATATGATCACACTTGGGCTTTAGAAATAATACTTTGGCAGCTATGGGGAAAATGGATTAGAGACAAAAGAAACAATATAGGAAGATTATTCTAATCAAGGTACCATTTCAATAGGTCAATTGAGGGATGAGATGGCATGCATGAGGGGGATTCTGTCCATAGGTGAGTGGACAGAAGGGATCAAATGTAAGAGCTATAGGAAGGATAAGATTTTAGTCAAGTTTTAAAGGAAACAAGAGATTCTAAAAAATGGAGGAGAGGATGGAATATATGTTGGGCATGGAGGATGATCCATAAAAAGACACAGAGACAGGAGATGTAATACCGTATTTGAGGAACAGCAAGAAAACCTCATTGACTGGACCATAGAACGCAGGAAAGGAAGTAATATATAACAAGACTAGAAAGGTATGTTAGAATTAAATTCTGAATGACTTTAAATGCCAAACATTAGAGGTTCTTTTTGCTTCTAGAGGACACACTAGTTTTTGACTGTAGCTATTGCCCCATATATACTGATTCCCCATAAGAATATAAATTTCTGAATGCTGAGACTGTCTAGGTATTTTTGTATTTATACCTCCAATTCCCAGTACTGGTCCTGGCACCCTGTGGATACTTAATAAATTCTTATTGATTGATTGATTATGCTAGTAGAAAAATTCTATATTGTGCCTAGGTCAGAGATCCATGGAAATATGGGAGTAGGTAACACTGAGGTGTTTATAATAGATAATCTGTATCTTGGCTCACCCATTTGACTATGCCCTCCTTAAAAGCAGGGAAATTTCTTTGTAACTCCAAGTTCTTAATGCAGTGCCCAGCATATAGTAGGTACTTAATAAATGCTTGTTGAATTAAATCCATGTAAGAATTACTTCTTCAATGCACCATTTTTTAATTGCCTCTTAATTTTCCTGCTCTTCCAAACTGATTGTTAAATTGAACTCAAAGACACTGATCTTCTTTGTATTCCATGGGCCATGGATCTCTTCCCCCTACCCCCTCAAATCTGAAGCTAAGGAGAGTAAAGATAACGGGAATAGAAAAAGGAAAGGTCCCATAGTAAGCTGGAGTATTTGGTAGATTTTTACAGCATCTAAAGGGCTTAGTCCCATTCTTTTTTTAGCTCCTGAATAAACTACGTGCCAAGTTAGAAAAATAAAAGATGCCAGCACAGCAAACAAAATCCAGGAGTTAAAACTGACAAGAAAGAAAAGGAGAAATAATCGATCACTGCCATGTCAGGATAAGGGACCTTCTAAAAGATAACAAAGGGAGCCTGAATGAAAAAGGATTATTTATACTTGACCCAGACTCTCAAAATATTCCTGCACAGCTAAGACAGAAACAACCAAAACAGAAAGATGAGTTTGTGTGTGTGTGTGTGTGTGTGTGTGAGTGATAACCTGAGGAATTGTCTTGATTCCAATTTACCAACCCACTGAAATCTGTTTCAAATGGGGAATATATCCAGAAAGAAAGGACAGATTTGTTGTGAAATCTTAAGAACTTCTTGGTTCTTTGCAGAGAAAGAGAGTATAAACAGCCCCTTCTGAACCCACTGAGAAGAAAACACTCAAAAACCTTAGTCATTGGGATGCCAGCTTAGTCCAATTTAGGTTCTTTAACTCCTGCATCAGACTCATCAGTAACATTACATTATTCTTAAATTTTTCCATCATATGGACAACAATATGATCTCAGTTCTTCCCTGTTTTTGACACAGCCAAAAAGGAAGATAAAGCATTAAGACACCTAATAGATCAATTACTGATCTCACATCCCCACCACAGTGGTTGCAGAGGGACATCTATTTTTAAATGATAGTTCTGCTCCTGCTGAAACAAACTATACATTTTTCTTCTCCTGGTCCAGATGTTAACTGTTCCTAGTCTCTTCCATGGGCCTCAAAGCCCAAAAAAGCAAAAAGCTCAGAAATCTTATGCTTCAGATGCCCAGATTCAGTTCTCCTCTTTTTCTTTTTCTCTCTACAGCCAAGAGAAGAGAGAAGAAAAACTGTAGGATGAAAAATGGGTGTGATTTTTTTTTTACTTACTCATCCCAAGCCATCCAAATAGTCTGCTCTCAATTGTCAGAATCTCTCCTTCTGCATACTAATTAAGGGGCTCAGGCACAAAAGAAGGATTTGATGGGTCTGTCTATAGATAGCCAGCATAATGGATTGTAAACATATCAATTGTAAAGACTGGAAGCAGTAAATATTCTCACCAGCTGCATTGCAAACCAGTCTTCCATGTCTCCCTCCTGCACACCCTGTGCTCTAAAACCACTAATAACTAACATCTGTGCTGAGGCTCTCTATACACAGTACTCACTCAATGTTTGGATCATAAGTCTTAAGTTGGTATGGACCTCAAAGAGCATCAAAAGCCCATCCTCCTCATTTTACAGATGAAAAAACTGAGACCCAGAGAAGAGAGGGAAAGGGACATATCCAAGGTTACACAGGTAGTAAGCAAAAAACCAAGATTAAAACCTGGGTCTTCTCATTCTAGATCTAATATTCTTTCCACAGTACCATTTTAAATCAATATTTGGTCAACTGACCATAGAAAGACATGACCTTTAGTAAAAGAAAAAAAAGGAACCCAAAGTGTTCCAAGTGAGAAACCTGCTAATATTTTGTCTATTTTCTTCTGTGCTTCCCCTTCCTCTAGGTTTCTTTTTCATTGGCTAGATCTAAGGTTCCATTTTGGTAGGAAACTGTCCCTGATCCAGATCAGCAAGTCATCTGAAACTTGATACATGGTAGGCACTTAATAGATAATAGTTGACTTATTGGTGTTCTTCAGTCATGTGTGACTCTTCTTGACTCCATTTGGTGTTTTCTTAGCAGAGATAATGGAATGATTTGTCATTTTCTTCTCCACCTCATTTTACAGATGAGAAACTGAGGCAAGGAGGATTAAGTAGCTTGCATGGGGTCACATAGCTAGTAAGTATCTGAGGTCAGATTTGAACATAGGAAGATGTGCCTTTCTATCTTCAGGCCCAGAATTCTGTCCACTAAACCACCTAGCTGTCCATACTCTGAACAATATCCTGGTCTATTTTCCAACTGCTATCTGTGTTATAGTAGAAATTACTATTTGGAAGACTTAGTGGTGCTCTGGCCCAGAGTAGTAATGCCCAACTGCTTTACTGCACTAAAAGGGGACTGAGATATCATCCACACACCTCAGTGTACCCTACTATTTCATCTGTCTCCTACTTATCCTGAATGGATGAGAGTTTATTTTACTCAACAGTATTAAATCAGAGCTAGATCAAGTCCTAGTCAGACACTCATAGACAATCAACTGTTAAAAGTAATAAATGGTTTAGAGAATAAGAAACCTGTGTTTATAGTCTGAGAATAAAAATTTACAGGCAGAACTTCAATAATAGCTCAATTAAATGTACACACACACCACAAAGTACTGTCACAGCTCAACTCCTTTGTCTGGGTTTCAAGAACTGTTGGATTTTTACAACTTTGGTCATGAAAATATAATCAACTTTCAAATAGCTATGCTAAGCACTACATAATAGAGATTTGCATTTTCATGTAGAATCCTCTCCCTCAACTCTACTTTGCATAAGGAAATGCTTATTTTGTGTGTTGTTTGACTTTGGAATAAATATAAAATGAAATTTTAAAATGATTCATGTTCATGGATTTTGGAGGAAAGACTGTAAAACAATGGATATTCAAAAATAATTCTGTGTGTCTAGATAGACTTGCTCCATAGTCTTTTTCTATCAAAAGGGTTGCCAGGAAGTAGATGTATATAGAAAATGGAAAAGAATATTGGCCAAAAACCAGAATTTGTCTATTTTTTCATCTCCCAAGTCCTCTCAAATCAATATTTCTTTTAGTGAATTTTATCAGTTACCACATCAAGCAATTCCTTGGATCTGTACTAATAGGCATATCTCCAGAGGCGGAGCCAATGTGGCAGAGTAAAAGGCATGGAAAGCTTGAACCTCTCTGAGAATCCTCTCCAGCCAACTTCAAAATAGTGCTTCTAAATAAATCCTTCAATACAAAACAAACAAGAGAATGGATTAAAGCAATTTTCTGGATAAAACAACTTGGAAGGTAGGCAGAAAGGGCTCATTTCACTGGATTGAAAGGGGAGTACAGCTTGCAGCAAGGCTAAGGAGTACCAATGCAAGCCCACAAGTCCCACACCTGAACCCTACTGCTCGAGGTTCTGAATCTGGACCCAAGTCAATTTTTAGACCTGAGCCTCTGCCTAAGACAACAGCAGAGCAGCCCATACCCATCCTTGAAGTGCCAAGCTCTACCAAGATTACATTAAGGCCTCAAACTCTAGCACAAGGCTGTCCATGGTGTGCCTGGCCTATCTAAGACTGCCAATGGCAACAAAAGGCAGTTCATAGTTCATATGGCCAGTATGAACCCAGAATGACACCTAGAGCCCCTGCCCAGGTTTGAAGTGAGACCCTGAGCCTCAGCACAAGGTAGTATATAGTTCTCTGAGCACTGCAAACCATCAGCAGGTTCTGGGAGAAATTGAATCAGCAGTGGAAACTGACTTTCAAAACTTTCAGCCCAAAGGCTATCATACCACCTTGGAGGAACTGAAACTTGAAGAAACTTGGATCTAGGCTGAGGCATAACAGCAAGGAAAAACTGAATTTTAGGTGAGTTATTCCCTCTCTGAGTCAATTCTGATGAGAGCAGGGTTTAAGCATTGCCTATCTCACAAACCTCATCCTCCCCTCCAGGATAATAGCATTTTTGTGTCTCTTTCTGTGAGATAATTTACCTTGTTCTACTTTTCTCTTCACTTTTCTCTCAGTACAAAACTCTTTTTCAACCCTTGATTTTTTTTTTTTGGTTATCATATCATCCTACTCTGAGAATAGACCTCACTCTTAAAATAAAAGTAAAAGTCAAGAAAAAGGCTGAGGAAATGAACAAACATTAATTGAAACACCTAACTATAGAAAATTTTTATAGAGACAAAGAAGATCAAAGCTCAAACTCAGAAGGGGATAGTGAAATCAAAGCAGCTACATGCAAAACTTCAATGAAAAGTGTAAATTGGTTTCAGACTCCAAGAGTCTCAAAAAAGACTTTAAAAGTTAAATGAGAGAGGCAAAGGAAAACAGGGAAGGAAAAAAAAGCAGAATTAACCATATGAAAAAAAAAGAAGTCTCAAAAACTCAGGGAAGAAAATAATGCCTCCAAAATTAGATTTGGAGAACTAGAAGTTAATGATTTCATGAAACATCAAAAAACAATAAAACAAAGTCAAAATAATGAGAAATTAGAAAAAAATGTGAAATATCTCAGTGGAAAAACAACTGGTTTGGAAAACAGATCCAGGAGAGACAATTTAAGGATTATTGGAATAGGTGAAAGCTATGTTTTTAAAAAGCCTAGACATAATATTACAAGAAATTATCAAAGAAAACTGACCCTATATTCTTGAACAACAGGGTAAATAGAAATTGAAAGAATCCACCAATCACTTTCTGAAATAAATCTCCAATTGACAACTCCCAGTAATATTATAGACAAATTCAAGAGCTCCTAGGTCAAGGAGAAAAACCTGCAAGAATCCAACAATTCAAATACCATGGAGCCATAGTTAGGATTACAGAGAACTTCGCAGCTTCCACATTAAAGGATCGAAAGTAGAATTACCTACCCAGCAAAACTAACTATATTCTTTCCAAGGGAAAATGTTTATTTAATAAAATAGAAGATTTTCAGGCATTCCTGATGAAAGTAACTGACCCAAGCAGAAAATGTGATGTTCAAAAACAACTCGAGGGAAACATAAAAAGGTAAACAAGAAAGAGAAAACTTAAGGTATTCAAAAAGGTCAAACTGTTAATACTCCTGTATGGAAGGATGATATTTGCAACTCTTAAAATGTTCATCATTATTAGAGCAGTTAGAAGGCATATTCTTAGACAGAGGGTTGGGAGAAAGTTGATTAGGATGGCAAGATGTTAAAAAAAAGATCAAGAGGTAAAAAAGAGGATAGCACCGAGAGAAAAGGGAAGGGAGAAATAAAACAGGGTAAATTATTTCACTTAAAGAAACACACACAAAAAAAAAAACTATTTCACTTGAGGGGAAGATGAAGGTGGTGACAGCCAATGCTTAAACTATACTCTCATCAGAATTGGTTTAGAGAGGGAATAACAACTAAACTCATTTGGGTATAGAATTCCATCTTATCTTATAGAGACATAGAAGGGGAATAAGACAAGTGAATAGGGATAACAGTAGAGAGAAGGAACTAGGGGGAGGTGTATGATTAAAAGTAAAACACTTGTGAGGAGACACAGAGTGAAAGGAGAGAGGATGAGCAGGATCAAAGGGGGAAAATAAGATGGTGGAGGAATAACTGTGATTGTGAATGAGATGAACTCACCCATAAAATGAAAGCAGATAGTACAGTGGATTTAAAAATCATACTCTCGTGATATGTTGTTGACAAGAAACACATTTGAGGCAGGAATACGTACAAAGTAAAGATAAGGGACTGGAGGAGAATTTATTATGCTTCATTTGAAGTAAAAAAAAAACAGAAATAGCAATCATAATCTCAGATACACCTAAAGCAAAAATAGATTTAATTAAAAGAGATAAGGAAGGAAATTACATCTTTAAAAAAAGGTACCATAAATAATCAAGTAATATCAATACTAAACATAAATGCACCAAATGGTATAGCTTCCAATTTTTTAAAGGAGAAATTAAATTAGCTACAGGAGGAAATAAACAGTAACACTAGTCATGGGGAACCTAATTTTCCCCTTTCAGAACTAAATAAATCTAATTTTAAAAAAAAACAAGAAAGAAGGTAAGGTAAATGAAATCTTAGGAAAGTTAGATTTAATAAGTCTCTGGAGAAAATTGAAAGGAATATAAAGGAATATACTAAATTCAAAGAGCAGAGCATCCTACACAAAAACTGACCATGTATTAGGGCATAAAATTTTCACAACCAAATACAAAATAGCAAAAATAATAATTGCATTCTTCTCAGATAAAAATGTAACAAATGATTAAGAAGGTCCTAGAAAAGACAAATTAAAATAATTGGAAACTGAATAATTCTAAAAATGGGGTGGATCAAAGGACAAATTTTAGAAACAATCAATTATTTCATTAAGAAGAATAACAATGAGGGGAACAACATATCAAAATTTATGGGATAGGGTCAAAGCAGTACTTAGGGGAAATTTTATATCTCTGAATGCTTACATCAATAGAATAAAGATAAAGGAGATCAATTTATTGGGCATGCAACTAAAAATAACTTTAAAAAAGCAAATTACAAATACCCATTTAAAGACTAAATTGGAAATCCTAAAAATCAAAGGAAAAATTTTAAAAATTAAAAGTAAGAGAACAAATGAACTAATAAATAAGACTAGGAGTTGGTTTTATGGGGGCACAAATAAAATAGAGTATTGTTCATTTGATTGAAAAAAGGAAAGAAGAAAATCAAATTGACAATATAAAAAATGAAAAGAGTGATTTCACCATTAATGAAGAGGAAATTAAGGCAATCATTAGAATCTGTTTTGCCCAATTAATTATATGACAATAAATCTGACAACCTAGGTGAAATGGGTTAAAAGTTATAAAAACATAAATTGTGCAGATTAACAAAAGAGAAAATAGGATATTTAAATAATTCCATCCCAGAAAAAGAAATTGAACAAGTCATCAATGAACTCCCTAAGAAAAAGTCTCCATGGCCATATGGATTCACAAATGAATTCTATTAAACATTTTAACAATTAATCCCAATACTATATAAACTATTTGGGAAAATAGACAATGGAATCCTACAACATTCCTTTTATGACACAAATATTATGCTGATATCTGTCAGGAAGAGCAAAAACAGAGAAAGAAAATTATAGGTCAGTTTCCTTAATGAACCTATATAGATGCAAACATTTTAAATAAAGTACTAGCAAGGAGAATACAGCAGTATATCACAAGGATAATTCACTATAACTACATGGGATATGTACCAGGAATGCAGCACTGGTTTAATATCAAGAAAACTATCAGCATAATTGATAATATTAATAGCCAAACTGACAGAAATCACATGATTATCTCAATAGATGCAAAAAAAAGTCTGACAATTCACAACACTAATTCCTGTTTAAAAAAAAAAAAACACTAGAAAGAACTGGAATAAATGGACCTTTCCTTAAAATGATAAGCAATATCTATCTTAAACAATCAACAAATATCATCTGCAATGGGAATGAGATAAAAGCTTTCTCAAAAAGATCACAGGTAAAGCAAGGATGTGCATTATTTATAGTCCAGCAGTATTATTTAATATTGTACTAGAAATGCTAGTTTTATCAGTGAGAAGATAAATAAATTTAAGGAACTGAGGTAAGCAATGAGGAAACTAAATTCATACTCTTTGCAGATCATATAATGGTATACTTAGAGAATCCTAGACAATCAACTAAAAAACTAGTTGAAACAATTAGTAACTTTAACAGTTTCAAGATACAAAATAAATCCACATAAATCATCAACATTTCTATACATTTACCAACAAAATCTAGCAGCAAGAAATAGAAAGAGAATGCAATGTTCCTAAACAATCTGTAGGGATCTAAAAAACACTATCCACAAGCAGAAGATAAACTGTGGGAGTAAAAACACCGATGAAAAGCAACTGTTTGACTACAGGAGTTGAGGGGATATGACTGAGGAGAGACTCTAAATGAACACTCTAATGCAAATACCAACAACATGGAAATGGGTTTGAATCAAGAACACATGTGATACCCAGTGAAATCGCGCATGGGCTATGGGAGAGGTGGTGGGAGGGGGGGAGGGAAGAAAAGAAAATGATCTTTGTTTCCAATGAATAATGTTTGGAAATGACCAAATAAAAATTAAAAAGAAAAATAAATAAAAAGAAAAAAAAGAAATAGGAAGAGAAATTCCATTTAAAATAACTTTAGACAATATAAAATACCTGGGAATCTATTTGACAAGACAAACACAGGAATTATATGAACACAATTACAAAATACTTTTCACACAAATAAAATCAGATCTTAACAATTGGAAAAAATATTAATTATTCCTGGTTAGACCAAACTACTATAACAAAAATGACAATTCTACCCAAAATAATGTAATTATTCAGCTCTTTGCCAATCACTACCAAAAAAAATTAGAGAAAAAATACTAACAAAATTCATCTGGAAGAACAAAAGGTCAAGAATAGCAATGTAATTAATGAAGGAAAATGTGAAGGAAGCTGGCCTAGCAGGACTAGATCTCAAGCTGGACTATAAAGCTGTAATTATCAAAACAAATCTTGCTCTGGTTAAGAAATAGAATGATGGATTAATGAAATAAATTAGATACACAATATACAGAGGTAAATGATTGTAGCAATCTAGTGTTTGATTAACCCAAAGATCTGAGCTTTGGGGATAAGAACTCACTATTTGACAAAAATTGCTGGTAAAACTGGAAAATAGTATGGCAGAAAACAGGCATAACCAATTTTTGTGGTGGCAAAGAACTTGAAATTGAGGGGAAGTCCGTCAATTGGGAAATGGCCAAACAATGTGGTATATGATGGTAGTGGAATATTAGGGTGCTATAAGAAATGATAAACAGGATGATTTCAGAAAAAGCTGGAAAGACCTACATAAACTGATGCAGAGTGAAATAAGCAGAACCAGAATATCGAACACAGTTACTGCAATATTATACAATTATCACCTGTAAAAGGCTGAGAGGAACTCTCAGCAATATAAGGATCCAGGACAATTCTAAAGGACTTATGGCAAAGAATGCTATCCACCTCCAGAGAATAAAACTATTGGAGTTGGAATGAAAATCAAAGCATACTATTTTTTATTTTAGTTCATTTGTGTTTTTATTTTAAGATCTTGGTTTTATATGAATAGTCTCTTGTAACAGTGACAAATATGGAAATATGTTTTGCATGATAATAAATGTATTACACATATCAAATTGCTTACTATCTCCAGGATGGGAGAGGGAAGGAGAAAGACAGACAATTTGGAAATTATGATTTCAGAAAATGTATGTTGAAAATTGTTGCTATATGTAATTGGAAAAACAAAATATTAAAAAGACAAAAGTTTTTAAGGCATATCCTCCTCTGTTACTAGAGTAACCAACATGCATGATTAGTTATTTTTAATTGGAAATGACATCAAAAACAAGACTTATATAAACTGTCACAGATTGAAGTAGCAAAGCCAGGAGAATAACTTACACAATGATCATAATAATGCAAAGGAAAGCAAAATTATTGAATGTTATGATATTACAACTCTGATAAATGCAGTGATGAATAATACCTTTAGAGAACTTTTTACTCAGCAAAGAGGTGGTGAATTAAAGGTACTAAGTAAAGCATATTTAGTTAGTCATGCCTATTGTATTTGCTTTGCTTAATTATATCTCTTTGTAACAAGTGATAGGCTCTATGTGCTTGGCATGAGGAATGGAGGAGAAAGAATTAATGGGAAGTGAGAGCATTTTTTTTTAAATATCAATGAAACATTTTTTTTAATTATGCTAAGGATCACTTGAGTTCAGGAGTTCTGAGCCATAATAGACCTAGAACTGATCCATTGTGCACTCTAATTCTGTAACCAGTCTAATGAGTTTGTAACCAATACAGTAAGTCCTCAGAAACAGAAGGCTATCCTAAGGTGGGTCAAACTGGCCCAGTCTGGAAAAGGAGCAGATCAAGGTTTTCATGATAATCAATAGTGAGGACAGGCCTGTACTTCCAGTCTGGATGAGATTGGGAAACCTTGTCTCAAAAAACTACACCAAATAGAAATATTCTATGAGCATGCAGCATAGTGTGTGATGTCCTCATATGTGAAGCTTCATGCTTCTGCAAACTAGATCTATTGAAAGAAAAGATCGTAGCAGATGCTATAAATATTTCAAATAACTAGCAGAATTGGGATTCTTGCAGCAGAAGTTTGTGTTGGAAATGGGAATACTTCAAGGCATTTTAAGGAGGAATTTCACAAACAAGAAGTTCTTCACTTGGGAATGTTCCTATAAAGAAGAAAAAATGTGAATTTGTTACCTAGAGTCCTTGGGCATTTGCCACAGAAAATCATACAGCTTTGCTGAGTTATAATGAATACCCTAGTGTGTTCCATTCTTTTTTACAGTTTTTTTCAGCCTGGAATAAATTCCAGGTCACAAAATTTACAGTGGCTTCCTGCCAATACTTTCAATCAAATAATTCTAAAAGTTGCCTCATATGATGTGATTGGGATAACATGATGACTGCCTTCTGGAATAGCAATGCTAGCTCCCCATAAAATCATCCTTTATGGGCAGATAATTCATGTTTTATTGCTTATGAGTAGCTTGGGTTCCTCAAGCAGATTCTCTATAAAACACAGATTCCATAATCAGTTTGACAAAAGTAAACCAGGAATCTTACAGTTCACCACATGATGTGATTAGACTAAAGGGTTAGATTTAGGAAAGTACCAGAAGAAGTAGTACAGCAAGGCAAATGATAAATTAAATTCAAATGATCAATGTTAGGATAATAGAGTTATAAAGGATGTCAGATAACAACTATGTTGCTAATTTTGCTTTTATAGGCGGCATTGGCAAGCATGTAGCACTGAGCAAAGGCATATATGGTAGCATAGTTAAAAGTATAGAATAATCATAGGATTTGGAGCCCTGAAGAGCCTTAGGTCAATAATTCACTCCAATGCAACAAACTTTTAGCATGGGTTCTAGGTTCTAGGTAAGGTCAATCAGTTAGGTGGCACACAGTGGATAGAGTGCTGGGTCTGAAGTCAAGAAGACTCTGTTAATTCAAAGCTGGTCTCAGTATTTCCTAACTGTGTGACCCTGCCCAAATCACTTACCCCTATTTGCCTCAGTTTTTTTTCATCTATAAAACAAGCTGGAGGAGGAATGGCAAACCAAGAAAATCCCAAATGGGGTCACAAAAATTCAGACACAAATAACAAACAACTGAATGTTCAAGGTGTGATATTGTAATAATTAAAATTTAGGGGAAACTGAGACAAGTAGAAATTAGTTTCTCTCTTCGAGGAGTATTATATTTTTAGAGTTTTATTAAAGGTTGAGAATTTGAGAAAATACAAGTAAGAAAGGCACGTGCTAGGCCCAGAGAGCCTATTCACGACTACTCACATCTTGAGGTGGAGAGCCGTGTGTGCTCCGAAACAGAAGTAGGAAAAAGAGCCAGTAGCCTTTACAGCCAGGTTAAATAGAAATTTTTTACCTCGCCCAGGTGGAAATCTCAATGGAATTAGAGGGCATTCTGGGAGCTAGCAAGGACTCCTGGGGATTGGAGTCCTGGATTCAAATCTCCATTTTTACAATATGTTGTCTTAGGTGCTGAAATATAAAGACTAAAAACAAAAAACATAATGCATAGTAGAGTGCATAACATAAGAAATGAAAAGAATAATGGACTTAAAAGTTAGGAGAGACCTGTATTTGAATCTTACCTTTAACACTTGCTAGTTGTGTGATTACAGGCAAATCATCTAACTTCTATTAGTCTTAGATTCCCTTATCATGAGTCTATTTCAATAGTCCAGGTGTGATCCTAACTACTGTGCTGGCTATATGAGTAGAGAGAAGGGGACACATATGGGAGATATTGTGAAGGCAGAATTGGCAGTATCTGGTAACTTAGCAGATAATTATATCACAATTACTAATAATTGCTAATACTCCTACCAGATAATCATAGCACATCGTAATTATGAGATAATAAGGGATAGAGAAGAGTTAAATAGGACCTTAAAGCTATGGTCCTGGGGGACTAAGAAGTTGCTCAGTTTTTAGAAATAGGAAAGTTGGAAAGGACAGGTTGGAGTAAAGTTAATGAATTCAATTTGGGGCATATAGATTTTGAGGTCATCTAGTTGGATATGTCCAAGAGGGAGTTGGAGAAGTGGGGCTGCTCAGGAGAACAATAGGGCTGTATATATAGATTTAGAAATCACCTGTGTAGAAGATATCATTTAAATCATGGGACCAAATAATATTGCCATGGAAAAGAATATCAAGTGAGAAGAAAAGAAAACAAAGAATAGAGCCTCAAGGGACACTTAATATTAAATTAATAATATTATTAGAATTAGGGATTGGGTGAAGGAGGGTGAACCAATGAAAGGGAAAGAATAAGCATGCAAATATATGAGAACCCACAAAACACAGTGTCATGGAAGCCAAGGGAGAAAAGCAAATCCAGAAGTTAGGGGTAGAACGGTGGGAAGGTACAACATTGAAAACCTAAGACCAAGAAAGATGAGGACTAAGAAAAGGCTTTTGAATTGAGAGTTAAAAGATTATTAGTAACATTTAAGAAAGCAGCTTCAGTAGAGCAATAGATTCAGAAGCTATTCTTTCCAGGGATGGAGACTATAACGAGTTTCTCAATAAAAAATAGTTATGGGATTTGAGGCATGATTTGATTGGTCAAGTGAAGGGATGTTTGTTTGTTTGTTTGTTTTATCAGATAATATATTTCTAAGCAGTGAAGAAACAGAGCCCAGAGATAGAGAGAAAATGAAGGAGTGAGAGAGAAGGGGGAGAGGGGGAATTAATGGGACAAGATCCCAGGGCACATGAGAATAGAAAGAATAAAAGCGCAAATAGAGGAATGTGCCATGAGAAAGAAGGGTGTGTCTTCCTCAAAGACTGGAGCAAAGGAAAAAAGATAGAGAGAAAGTTTTTAAGTGTGGAATAGGGGAAATGTGAGAACTCAAAACAGGTTCAATTCTAAAACACTGCTGGTGGAATTATGAACTGATCCAACAATTTTGGAGAGCAATTTGGAATTACACACAGAGAGCTAAAAAACTGTGAATAATCTTAGATGCTGGGTCTATTTCCCAAGGAAATCATAGAAAAAGGAAAAGAATCTGTATGTTCCAAAATATTTAGAGCAGCTCTCTTTGTGGTGGCAAAGAACTAGAAATTGAGGGATGTGACAAGGAAATCACTTTAAAAGACTGATATATATTAATTTAAGGTCGCCAAGGAATTCAGCTATGTAATTCCTAAATGAAAACTCAAGTCAGCAGTCAACCTTTTATGGAGTTTTTAATTACAAACAGGAGGAAGAAAGGTATTAGAGAGAGAGAGAGAGAGAGAGAGAGAGAGAGAGAGAGAGAGAGAGAGAGAGAGAGAAAGGGGAGAGAAGGGAATAGGGCTTAAATACCCCTTCTGTTTAGGCTGGGCCAAAAGGCCCAAGCCCTTAGATAGCTGAGGCAAAGAAAGGAGATCAGTCCCTATTACTCACGTGACCAAAATGGAGAAACAGGGGCCTCCACCTCCAGCCTCCTTCAGAGTAAGCCTTCTCAGAGCACAACCTCTCAGAGCAAAACCTCTCCAACCTCCTCGGTCTGTTTTTTTCAATAAGATAATGTGTTTCTAAGCAGTAAATAAACAGAGCCCAGAGATAGGGAGAAAATGAAAGAGGGAGAGAGAAGGGGGGGAGGGGGAATTAATGGGACAAGATCCCAGAGCATATGAGAATAGATAGAATAAAAGCCCAAAGAGAGGAATGTGCCATAAGAAAGAAGATCATGTACAGGGAATTTGGCCCACATTTGATGTCATTTTGGATAAAATAGTCCCTTCAATAAAAGGGCTCTAGCGAAATGCCTGGAGAATAATCATACTGGAAAGGTAGAGTGATGCCCAATTGTGAAAGGTCTTGAATTCCAATGAAAAAAAAAAGGATTTGGCCTCTACTAGACAGTCACTTTGTTGTTGTTGTTCAGACATTGTGGTCTTGTTCAACTCTTCATGAAGCCATTGGGGTTTCCTTATCAAAAATACTGAAATGGTGATTTCTTTTTCCACCTCATTTTATAGATAACAAAGCTGAAGAAAACAAGATTAAGTGAATTTGCTCAGGTCTTCCTGCCTTCCTCTATTCACTGTGCACCTAGCTGCCCATAGCAAGCATTAGAGCACAACCAGTTTTTTGACCAGATAAATGACATGAACATCCCGAAGGAGTTCAATACTGGGGCAGGAGGGAGAAGGGAGTGAGGAGGTGCAATAGTAACTCATGTTACCATGTGAGTTAGACAAAGAATTTATTGGCATTCCACTAGTGCGTTTGTGCCTAGCCATGTGCTTCTGACCCTGCCCTCCAGGATGTCCACATTGCTCTCTATGAAAAATCTGACTATGTAGTGGTAAAAAAAATTAAGGCAGAAAGATAATGGATTCAAAATACAGAATAAGACATTCATTTTGGCGCTATGGCCAATGTGGGAAGTTGCTTTCTTGACTATGTATATTCGTTTAAAGAGTTCAGTCTTGTTGAGTAATGTTTTCCTAGTTGTGAAAGGTGGAAGAGAGAGCAAATAAATACTGGTCCATTGGTGGGGGGAAAATGGTGGTCTCCCTTTTTTTCTTCATGTGAGCCCCAGAAAGCATTCCAGTCAACATCAAACTCTGAACAATCTCCCCAAGTAGACAGACATATGAAATATAGACCTAGGCAGGATCCAGGACAACAGTCATATCCCATTACTTACTAGCCATCTTTGGGAAGGAATGTGGAAAGTCTGGAGCCATCCATCTTTAACTGAAACCCCATTTGCACACACACACCCTTCTGTTATGGGGGGTTGGGGGGGGGGAGTATTGCAATGAATAGCAAGCAAAATAACAAGAAAAAAACTAAAAAGCAAGATTTTTAAGATGCTTCATCTTTTATTACTATCAGATTACATTGCAACAACTCCTCTAGTATAACAGAATATGAACTGCAGAAATGCAAAAAGTCCAGAAAACATTAACATTGAACCATAGTGACCCCTTGTCACAAATGGCACAACTACACTCCATTTGACTGTGTTAAATCCCAATGTAATAATCAGCACTCATAGAATGCTTTTGGGGATTCCAAAGCACTCTGCTGGCCTATATTTAACCCATAAAATACCTGGAGTGGGGGAGTGGAGTGGGGGGGACATGAGGGAGGCGAGAAGTAGCAGAATCTGCACTTCATAGATGGAGAAACGGCGTATTTAGGCCATGTAATCCTAGAAAGAAGGCTTGACTTGGAATAATACTATTATTAAACCTTACCCTGCTTTTAGCTTGGGAACTCTTGCTACCTCTTGCTTGTAGGTTTAGCTAAAAACAAATATGCCGACAGCACTTTTGTGGTTGCAAAGAACTGGAAATAAAGGCAATGACTGACAGCTTTTTGTGAACTGATAAACAATTCATGATGCCTAAATGTAATGGAATATCACTGTGTTGTGAGAAGTGAATTTAGAGGAGCATGAGAAGACCTATGAACTGGATGCAAAAAACAATATACACAACGACTATAGCAATGTAAGAATGAAAGGGGGGACGGAGGATGAAACTATTAAATAATTAGAATTACCAAGAGTAGCCCTAGAGAAGCACTGACAAAATTTATCCTTCTCCCTGAACTATAGAGGTATGTAGAGGGACCCAGGGCTTTGGAATATTGCATATATTCTCAGACATGGTTGATATGGTTATCCATTTTACTGAACTGCTTTCTTTCTCTTTCTTTGCCAATTTTTGTTTTAAAGGGGATGGTTTCTATGATTAGGGGAGAGAGATATGTTGAGAAATTAGAACAAAATATATCAATAAAAATATATTCTTTTGAGAAAACAAATCTGCCAAGAGGTAAAATAGTTTTAAATATTATTACCACTATCACCACAACCAAAAAAAAAAAAATCCGAACTACTGAGTTCCTTTCCTTCCCAGCTTTTTACCTTTTGCTTCCTTTGCCCCAAAATAATGTTAGATCTGCCCTATTACTCCAATAACCACTGGGTATGTGTGCCTTTCATTGCCTTCACTCCAAAGAAAATGAGAAAATATCAATTGAATAACAACATCCACACAAAAATTTAACCCAGTTTTCATGACAGGCCTAAGGTAAGAATTCAGTTGGAGAGAGGTCATTTCTACAGCAATGTTCTACTGTCACCCATCTCTAAGTGCTGGGGAAGACGACCACACCGTAGCTCTCCTTTCAAGGTTGAGTGCAGCTAGCACAGAAAAGAGGGGTCATTTTAGTATGCATTAGCTGCACAGACATTGTTCATCCCATTTTAATTAAAAGAAAGTTTCTATAATTCGCCAACAACATAAAGACTAAAGAAATTCTGACCCTTTTCAGTCACTTTTTATATGTACTTCAGAAGCAGTCCATTTTTATTCAACAACAACAACAAAAAATCAAGGCTCCAATGCTTTCACCTCACATGTTTTATCTTTCTTTCTTTTCCCTAGTATCATAAAAGATTAAAGGCTTTGTTCAAAGCAAAGACCAGCAATAACCCTTGAGGCATTGAAGCTGTTTTCTAAACATCTAATTTATCTTTGATAAGCATGTCCATCCCTATGCAGTCTAAGCACCAGCTTAATGTTATTAGCCTAGCAAAGAAAAAGAAAAGCAAGGAGTTTGTCTACTTTTTTAATGTTAAGCTATCCAGTGTCTCAATTTTATTTTTAAACAATTTTTTAACTCTTGGCAGGCAAAGTAATCCCTGTCATTTTTCCATTTTTATCCATGACCATGCATTATCAGCTAAATGTCTTGCATTATCTTCTAGTTTGCTTGTTTGTTTTTTAATGGTCGATGTCTCATCTGCCCAGACATAGAACTAGCCTGGGATGTCTGTGACTGCCCCAGACACCAACATCTTCCCAGTACCATCATACCCAGATACCCAGCAGAGTATCAGTGACCCTCTAATCTCATTCTCTCATACCTTCCAGAGTTCCAAGATTGTGCAGCACCCTGGCTTCCCACCTATGTGGAAATAGGAATAACAAAGCAAGTAGTTGCAAAAGGCAAGAGAGAGAGAGAGAGAGAGAAAGAGAGAGAGAGAGAGAGAGAGAGAGAGAGAGACAGAGAGACAGAGAGACAGAGAGACAGAGAGACAGAGAGACAGAGAGAGACAGAGAGAGACAGAGAGACAGAGAGAGAGAGAGAGAGAGAGACAGAGAGAGAGAGAGAGAGACAGAGAGAGAAAGTAAACTCAGCTTTAACCATTCCTTAACTCATCCTCCTATCCAACCCAACCTTAACTCCTCTTCCTCTTCTCCCACTTTCCACTATTGCTCCTTCATAAATCTCTTCGTCTCACATTTCTTAAATCTGATGATGTTCATTGAAAACTAAATTTCCCTGAAGATCTCTTGATATGCTGTCTAAAGTCAGAAGAAAGAGTTACCATTTGTTTTATTCCTTTTTTCACTTTCATAACCAACCCATTGCCAACATTGCTCAGTAATGCAATGGATAATGTTTGTAGATGGTAAAAGAAACAGGACCTAGGAGAGACAGCTGATATTTAAGATTGGCTCAGAGAGAGGAGAAGGGGCTTGAAGATTTTTCCCCTTCAGCCTTCCCTCCTTAGCTATGGCTGCTCTCCCAGATTTGCTCCTGTCCCTCTTGTCACTCTTGTTCCCCTCCACTACTAGAGACTAAAATGTTTCTTCTTAAGATGTCTCTCCCCTTGAAGCTGTTCACTCACACTTGATTCAAATTTGGGAAAGGATAACCACTTTAATGTCAATTAATTCAATTAGGGTAATACAAAGGAATAGCTGGCAGGGAAAAGAATGGGAAAGGAAAGTGGGGAAAGGGGGGTCCATTCCCTAACTAACCCCTTTTCCCTCCCTCCTCAAGTTTGGTAGGGGGACTCGGGCTTTGGCAGCCTGAGCCCCCTGAGAGATAGCCACAGTTCAGTCCCAGGGCAACAGGAGCTGAGATAAAGTCTGACAGAGATTCCAAATGTCTTTCTCAGGTTTCTCTTCAGTAGTCTTTTCAATTGGGAAATGTTGGGGGGAAGGATATCCAGTCACTAGCAGGAAAAAGGTGGGTAACACTCAGGAGAAAGTCTTAACCAGCCTTCTCTCTTCAGCTTCTCAAAACTGAGAGACCAACTGCTCTTAAAAGGAAACCTTCTGGCTCCTCAAGATTCCAGCCTCCTGGGTCCCTTCCCCAGACAAGGAGGAAGATTCAGCCTGACACTCCTCCTTTAATGCCATCCTCTGTCACAGCAAGGACCTCCTATTATGAAATTTCTTCCATCCTTTCCAGCTGTTGTGTATGCTTGTTCTTCTCATATGTGGATCTCCAAATTAATCACCCTCCTTCCCAATACAATTAATACCTGTCTTAAGTCCTCTTCTCTATCACAACCTCTATGAACACCTTGATTTTCTCAATATCCTCCATTTCTTTGACCTCTATCTAATCTACTTCAATATTGCTAAGGAGTGTACATACCTTATATTCTACACTCAACTGACTTTGTCCCAGTAGCCAAACTCCTAATAATAATCCTGAATCTTCCTGACAAAGATGGAAATTTTTTTGTGTGTCAGAGGCAATGGCTTACCATCTTCAATAGCATTTAAACAGATTTAGACACATAGCAGGTTAACTTTAAATCCACACACAAACATGTTTCATAAAGAAGCAGTATAGCATAATGAATAGAGCACAGTTTGTGACATTAGGATGGTGTGAGTTCAAATTCTAATTCATATAGTTACTAGTTGTGTGAATCTGGGTGAGTCATTTAAATTCTCTAGGCTACAGGTTCCATAACTAATTTTTTTAAAAAATAAAACCTTTGCCTTCCATCTTACAATCAATACTGTGTATTGGTTTCAAGGCAGAAAAGCAGTATGGTCTAGACAGTGGGCATTAAGTGACTTGCCCAGGGTCACACAACTAGAAAGTGTCTGAGGTAAGATTTGAACCCAGGATCTCTTGTCTCCAAGCCCAGCTCTCAATCCACTGAGACCCCTAACTGCCCCCATTACTAATAAAATGAAGGGGTTAGTCTCAGTGACTTTTAAGGTGCCTTTTATCTCTCAATCTAAGATCTTACAAAACATTTTTTCCTCTTTCTATGTTAAAGAAGATTGCTGGGAAATAGTTCAAGTGATGAGATGATTTTCCATGGTCTTCAGGCATCTCCCCAAATTCCCAATATTGCCAATTACCAAAACTTCTCAAAAAGGGGATTAGTATTTTCTTTCTATATTAAAGCTTACTTGAATTCCTCTTTATGAGGTAAAGATGATTCTAGACTGTTCTAAAACAAAGATTCTTTACCTGACCCATAAACACCCAAGGATCCTATGAATATATTTCAGAAGATCTGTGAACTTTCACAAAAAAAAAAAATTACATCTCTCTTCACTAATCTATTTCCTTTATAATCCTGTGTGAGATAGTTTTGTTTAGTATTAGATATTATTGTTAGCCTCATATTTCCTCAACTGAGGAAACTAAGGCAGATAGAGCTTAAGTGGTTTGCCCAGGGTCACACAGCTAATAAGTTTCAGAGGAAGGATTTGAACTCAAGCCTTCCTGACTTGAAACCAATGCTCTACCATGACACCTGTTTGCCTATCTCAATGAAATATACCATCTGCCCCATCCTTCACTCTCACCATGTAATCGGTTAACCTTATTTCCTGGTCATATATGCTTCTGGTGACAGACTTGATGACCCTTCTCCTGAGCAGGTCCTTGTCTTATCAATATGTCACATCCTGTTCACAACCTCAGTGGGTCTCTCCATTTCCTTCTGGGTGACCGACAAGCTTTAACTCTTCAGAGATTGTACTTCTTGTTTTAAGCACATAGTGGAAAATCAAGTTGTGAATGAAGTAATCTTTTCCTAAGATACCTAAAAAGCCAGGAGGTAATGGTCCAGACTCTTAAGAGTTCTGACTTAGCAATTAGGCACAGAGATGCACACCAATAATGTTAACAAATTATGTAATATGAATATAACTGAATATTATTGTACCATAAAATGATAAAGGGATCCATTTTAGAGAAGAAATATGAGAAGATACAGACTGACTGATACAGAGTGAAATGAGCAAAACCCAGAGAACAATTTATACAATAACAATATCATAAATATAAATAGCTTTGGAAGAACTAATGACTCTGACCAATGCAATGATCAACCACAATTTCAGACAACTGATGATTTTTTTTTTTTAATGCTAAAAGCAGGTAGGTGGCTTAGTGGACAGAATGCCAGACCTGGAGTTGGGAGGACCTTGGTTCAAATCTGGCCTCAGACTCTTTCTAGCTGTGTGAGCCTGGACAAGTCACTTAAACCAGTTTGCCTAGCCCTTGCCCTTCTGTCTTAGAGCAGCTACTAAAACAGACAATAAGGGTTCTTTTAAAACAAAAACAAAAAACAAAAAATGCTACCTTCACCTGACATTGATGAGAAGGATACAGAAGGACAAATAAATTTTTTGGACATGAGACAATGTGAGAATTTGTTTTTCTTGACTATGCATATTTGTAACAAGCATTTAATTTTTCTTTTTACCCGCCCTCCACCCCCACCATGGGAAGGAAGAGCAAGGGAGAGAAATTTTGTTTTTGTCTCAAAAAGTAAAACAATTTTTAAAAAGTAACTAGGCATCTTTTTTTTAACCCTCACCTTCCATTTTAGAATTGATAATAAGTATTGAATCTAAGACAGAAGAGCAGTAAGGACTAGGCAATTGGGCTTAAGTTACTTCTTTCTAAGGAGTGCTATACTTTTATTCGCTCCCAGGCCATTAGAGTAACCATCCTTATGTTCTGTGAACCTCCAGTCCCTTAGCAATTCTATATTGACTTATTTAATTAATCACTTCTGTGGGGATATATTCAACAGATCAACTCTCTGGTTGAAGAAGAATAATTTGGTCATTGTCTTTGCTTTGAAAATATTTCTTAAGTCCTCTAAGAATTTTATCAATCCAGTGGTTGTATTAAAGTCTTAGAAGGAAATAAGAGACCCTAGCTGAGATTTGAGCTAATCTTTAGGAAGATAAGTCAATCTGATTGCTTATCTATTTAAGGGATTCCTTTTCAGATATGCCTTCTGCTTTTCATTGCTTAGCTTTCCCAATCGTATAAAAAAAAATCTTCACAGTGCGCAATACAAAATGTTATGGTTTCTGAAACACATGTTCCGTTGTATTTACTTTTATATGCCAACAGATATTGCAACAGCAGGTAGAAACTGCTCCAGAAAGCTGGCTATCCCTTCCAATTCTTGTTAGTCATCTTTCTCATTCAGGCTTTTGCAGTCTCCATAAGACCATGATAAAGGAAATAATTGAGGTGGCAAGGTGGTACAGTTGATTGGGTACCAAGGTCTGGAGTCAGGAAGACTCCTCTTCATAAGTTCATGAGTGACCCTGATCAAGTCATTTGACTATTTTTGCCTTAGTTTTCTCATCTGTCAAATGAACTAGAGAAGGAAATGGCAAACCACTCTGGAATCTTTGCCAAAAAAACACCAAATGAGGTCATGGAGTCTGGCACAATTGAAAAAACAACCAGACAAAAAGGGAAATAATTAATATTGATAGCCATAATTACATCCTGCCATTTAAGTTAGCTTCATTTCATGATATCCTAGCTAGGAAAGAATTCTTTCATTCACCAAGTAAATATTTATTGACTACTAGGTGCAAAGCATTGTATTAGGAGCTATGGAGGATATAAAAGATAAATAAAATGCAATTGCTCTTGTCATAAACAAGAAGGACAAGGCACATACTAACTCTAAAACTCAAATGGATTTATGATTTCATTGAAGTGGACAGTCCCTCCAACACTGCTGATAACCTATCATTTATGTCTACCCATCTCATGCAGCTATTTTCCATATGAACCCACCAGCCCATCATAAGGAGCCCATACAATATGCTGGTGGCCTTGCTTGAATTCCATTGATATTGCATGGATACAATTGGAACTTGTAGGCTGCTAATCTACCAATAATAGACTCATCTTACTGAATTCAAATCTCACTTCAGTCACTTAGTAGCTATGTAATCCTGAGCAAGTCATTTAATCCTTTTTGCCTCAGTTTCCTCATCTGTCAAGTGAACTAGAGAAGGAAATAGAAAACCACTCTAGTATCTTTGCCAAGAAAACCCCAAATGAGATCACAAAGAGTCAAACATAACTGAAATGACAAAAACAACTCACTAGTCTCTATCTCTTCATGTTTTCCACAAGAATCGTATGAGAAAGTATAGGCAAGTTACATATGTAGCGTTCTCCTGCTCTGAGTATTTTTTACCCTGTCAAAAAGAAATAAGGGTTAGGGTTACTGGCTCTTTGTGATTACCATTTGCTTTTATTAGATGTTTGCTAACCATCTCTTTTTTTTTTAATGAAAAATTCATCGACATTTTTTCTAGGATCCATTGTCGAGCTCACTCATGTATAGTTTGTAAACTCCATTAAATTTCCTTCTTGTGAAAATAGGGACAACATTTCTCCTTCTCCAATCCTATGGTACTTCTTTAGGATAATATTATATGTGTCACTGATAGTGGTTCAATAATCACACAATTATTTCAATACTCAAAGTCATATAGTTTATTTGGGTCAGGTGGTTTGAAGATATAATGGACAACTAGAAGCTTTCTGCTATCTCCTAACTTTTCCTGCATACCAATTCCTTGTTCTGTCACTTTCCAGGAAAATGTCATTTTTTCTTGACTAAAGAAACACATAAAAAATGAGAATTGAATACTTTTGTCATTTTCCTATGTTGTCAATTATCACTTTCTCATCAACTTCCATATTCATTTTTAAAGTTTGGTTGAGTCATTCCCCAATCGATAATCAATGAATATAAGCAAGCAGATTTCAGATGTTTAAATCAAAATTAATAGCCATATGAAAAATGCTCCAAATCACTAATAACCAGAGAAAGTACATAAAAGCAACTCTAAATCTCTACCTTAAACACACCAGATTGACGCCAGGTGGCAAAGTTGACCAAAAAAATTTTAATAAATGAAGGTGTTATCAGAAAACATATACATTATTGCACTACTGAGGGTGCTATGAACTTGTCTGGCCATTGTGGAAAGCAATTTGGCACCATGCCCATCCTAAAGGAATTGCATCATTAACATTCTTGCTGCATATTTTCAATGGACTGGAACTAGGTACCATATTTTACATAATTATAACTAAATAATGTGAATTCAAATATCTGTGACCACTTTGGGAGGCTTCATTATTCACCCTAATCTGGACCATGCTCTATAATCCCACACAGAATAGTAGCAAATTCAAGACAATTGAAAATGTTTTGGCTCAGAAGAGAAAGGATTTGTACCTGGCTCCTAAAATAAATGTGATCCAAGTATTTTTTTCTCTTGAAACCCATATATATTTGCTGAACAAAGTGTAAAATCAAATTTGTGTCAACCCATGAATGTCGCAGGCAGAAAGTGATGAGAATCTAGTGAGCGACAGAACTGGAAAGAATCTGGAATAGTCATCTTCTACTCCAGGTCCTGGCTTCTATGAAATATTATGCCAGAATAGATGAGGATCTATTTCTAAAAATAATTGAAATCATTTCATTTTTAAAGAGAACTTCTTCTAACCTAGCATAGTAATTCATCATAGCATTTTAACAATTGAATAATTTCTCCTAATCTAGAAACAGAAGTACTTATTTTAAAAGGATAGAACTAAAATAAGTTCCTACCTCTTTTCCAGATGGTCAGATCAAACAAGAATTTTTTTAAAGAATTTATTAAGACTTCCGGTCAAGATGGCAGCTTAGAGAAAGCTAAAGTTCAGATCTCCGGAAACCCTTCCCTACTGAACTCAAATTATATGCTCCTAAGGCACCGAAATTCAAAACGAACAACAGCATAGACCCCGGGAATCCTCCTCCTGGACCTGGACCTGGATCAAAAGGTACAACCCCCCCCAAAAGCCAGAACCCGAGATCACTCGGACCTCAGGGGTAGGCAGAAGGAAGGTCCCAGGACCCATCCCCCCCAACCCAGAGCTCCGAGTCTAAGGCAGCAGAGGGAACCTCAGAGCCTCAGGGCCGGCTATTCTGAAGGCCTCTTCCTGAAAACAACCTGACCCAGTCACGGGGGCACCGAGACAGCAGGGAAACAGAGAGAGACGGGGGAGCCTGTAGGCCCCTGACCAAATCCTTCCATCTGAGTCTCACTGAAGGTCCCTGCCTCAGGGCATACTCAGTCCAAGGTTAATCCTATCAGGAGCCCTCTAAGCTCCAGGAAGCCATGGCCCCTCCCCCCTCAGAGAGCAGGGTCCTCTGAAACAACAGTAACCCTCAGGGCTAGCAAAAGGGCCTCGGGAGCCGGCTATTCTGAAGGCTGCTTCCTGAAAACAACCTGACCCAGTCGCGGGGGCACCCAGACAGCAGGGAAACAGAGAGAGACGGGGGGGGGGGGAGGGGGGGAGGGAGCTTGTAACTCCCTGGCGGGGCCTTCCATCCAGGTCTCTCAGAAGGTCCCTGCCTCAGGGCATACTCAGTTCAACCCAGAAAAAGCTAATCCTATTAGGAGCTCCTGGAGCTCCGGGAAGCCTTGGCCCCTCCCCACTCAGAGTGCTGGCTCTCCTGGCCGGCTACAGCACAGAAACAAACACCCCAAGGAAAGGGCCGAGCCAGGCTCAGAGTGTGGAAGTAAGGCAACGGAGAAGCATCGGGAAGGAACTGAGAAGGGCAGTAACACGGAAACACCAACAATTCCTGGCTTCCCCGGGAAGACAGAACAACAACTGCATAGAATGGACAATCTGCCTAGGGCTAAAACCTCTGAACACCAGACAGAGATAAGAAAAGCTAGTCCTCCCCACTCAGATAGAGATGGCAAACTCCACAGAAGCACAAAAGCCCCAAAATTCCAAGAAAAACAAGAAGAAGGGGGCGACTTTGGACACATTTTATGGAGCAAAAATACAAAATACAGAGGAGATAGAAGAGGAAACACAAGCAAATGTGCCAAAACCTTCCAAAGGAAATGGAAACTCTCCACAAACCCATGAAGAATTTGAATCAGAAATGACCAAAAAGATGGAGGCCCTCTGGGAGGAAAAGTGGGAAATAATGCAAAAGAAATTCATGCATCTACAAAACCAATTTGACCAAAGTGAAAAGGAAAACCAGGCTTTGACGGTCAGAATTAGGCAACTCAAAGACAACAAGCAGGTAAAAGAGCAAGAATCAACAAAGCAAAGCCAAAAGACCAAGAAATTAGAAGAGAACATAAAATATCTCACTGACAAGGTGACAGACTTGGAAAATAGAGGAAGAAGAGATAATTCAAGAATAATTGGACTTCCAGAAAAGCCAGAAATAAACAGCAAATTCGACATCGTAATACAAGATATAATCAAAGAAAATTGCCCAGAGATCCTAGAACAAGGGGTCAATACAACCACTGACAGAGCTCATAGAACACCCTCTACACTAAATCCCCAAAAGACAACTCCCAGGAATGTAATTGCCAAATTCCAAAGCTTTCAAACAAAAGAAAAAATCCTACAAGAAGCCAGAAAAAGACAATTTAGATATAAAGGAATGCCAATCAGGGTCACACAAGACCTTGCAAGTTCCACTCTGAATGATCATAAGGCATGGAACATGATTTTCAGAAAGACAAGAGAGCTGGGTCTTCAACCAAGAATCAGCTATCCAGCAAAACTGACTATATACTTCAAAGGGAAAGTATGGGCATTCAACAAAATAGAAGATTTCCAAGTTTTTGCACAGAAAAGACCAGAGCTCTGTGGAAAAAACAAAGATCATGGAATACCTGAAAAGGTAAATATGAAGGAAAGGGAAAAGGAGAAAAATGTTATCTTTTTCTTTTACTCATCTCTCTTCTATAAGGACTACATTTATATCAATCTATGTATACTAACATGTGGGGAAAATGTAATGTGTAAATAGGGGGAAAAGAAAGACCAAATAGAATAATCTTTCTCACACAAAGATTCACATGGGAAGGGGAGGGGAAGAAAACTCCTATAAGAAGTAGAGGAGGACAGTTTTTACTTAAACCTTACTCTCAGGGAAATCAACTCTGAGAGGGAAGAACATCCAGATGCATTGGGATCTTGAATTCTATCTTACCCAACAAGGGAAGGGAGAAGGGAAAACCAAGGGGGGGAGGGGGGGAGGGAACACAAAAAAGGGAGGGAAGAAGAGGGGGGGTGGGGGAGGGAACAAAAAGGGAGGGACTAGAAAGGGAAACATATCAAGGGAGGGGACAAGGGGGACTGATTTAAAGTAAATCACTGGACTAAAAAGTAGAGCTGAAGAAGAAAGGTTAGAATTAGGGAAGGATATCAAAATGCCAGGGAGTCCACAAGTGACAGTCATAACTTTGAACGTGAATGGGATGAACTCACCCATAAAATGTAGACGAATAGCAGAATGGATTAGAATTCAAAACCCTACCATATGTTGTCTTCAAGAAACACACATGAGGTGGGTAGATACCCACAAGGTCAGAATTAAAGGATGGAGTAATACCTTCTGGGCCTCAACTGATAGAAAGAAGGCAGGAGTTGCAATCATGATATCTGATAAAGCCAAAGCAAAAATAGACCTGATCAAAAGGGATAGGGAAGGTAATTATATTTTGTTAAAAGGGATGTTAGATAATGAGGAAATATCACTAATCAACATGTATGCACCAAATAATATAGCACCCAAATTTCTAATGGAGAAACTAGGAGAATTGAAGGAAGAAATAGACAGTAAAACCATATTAGTGGGAGACTTAAAGCAACCATTATCAATTTATCAATTTAGATAAATCAAACCAAAAAATAAATAAGAAAGAGGTAAAAGAAGTGAATGAAATCTTAGAAAAATTAGAATTAATAGACATATGGATAAAAATAAATAGGGATAAAAAGGAATACACCTTCTTCTCAGCACCACATGGCACATTCACAAAGATTGACCATACATTAGGTCACATAAACATGGCACACAAATGCAGAAAAGAAGAAATAATAAATGCGGCCTTTTCAGATCACAAGGCAATAAAAATAATGATCAGTAATGGTACATGGAAAACCAAATCAAAAACTAATTGGAAATTAAACAATATGATACTCCAAAATCGTTTAGTTAGAGAAGAAATCATAGAAACAATTAATAATTTCACCGAGGAAAATGACAGTGGTGAGACATCCTTTCAAACCTTTTGGGATGCAGCCAAAGTGGTAATCAGAGGTAAGTTCATATCCCTGAGTGCATATATTAACAAACTAGGGAGAGCAGAGATCAATCAATTGGAAATGCAAATAAAAAAACTCAAAAGCGATCAAATTAAAAACCCCCAGCAGAAAACCAAACTAGAAATCCTAAAAACTAAGGGAGAAATTAATAAAATTGAAAGTGATAGAACTATTGATTTAATAAATAAGATAAGAAGCTGGTACTTTGAAAAAACAAACAAAATAGACAAAGTACTGGTCAATCTAATTATAAAAAGGAAAGAAGAAAACAAATCAACAGCATCAAAGACGAAAAGGGGGACATCACCTCCAATGAAGAGGAAATTAAGGCAATCATTAAAAATTACTTTGCCCAATTATATGGCAATAAATACACCAATTTAGGTGATATGGATGAATACATACAAAAATACAAACTGCCTAGACTAACAAAAGAAGAAATAGAATTCTTAAATAATCCCATATCAGAAAATGAAATCCAATAAGCCATCAAAGAACTTCCTAAGAAAAAATCCCCAGGGCCTGATGGATTCACCAGTGAATTCCATCAAACATTCAGAGAACAGTTAATCCCAATACTATACAAACTATTTGACATAATAAGCAAAGAGGGAGTTCTACCAAACTCCTTTTATGACACAAACATGGTACTGATTCCAAAACCAGACAGGTCAAAAACAGAGAAAGAAAACTATAGACCAATCTCCCTAATGAATATAGATGCAAAAATCTTAAATAGGATACTAGCAAAAAGACTCCAGCAAGTGATCAGAAGGGTCATCCACCATGATCAAGTAGGATTTATACCAGGGATGCAGGGCTGGTTCAATATTAGGAAAACCATCCACATCATTGACCACATCAACAAGCAAACCAACAGGAACCACATGATTATCTCAATAGACGCAGAAAAAGCCTTTGATAAAATACAACACCCATTCCTATTAAAAACACTAGAAAGCATAGGAATAGAAGGGTCATTCCTAAAAATAATAAACAGTATATATCTAAAACCATCAGCTAATATCATCTGCAATGGGGATAAACTAGATGCATTCCCAATAAGATCAGGAGTGAAACAAGGATGCCCATTATCACCTCTACTATTTGACATTGTATTAGAAACACTAGCAGTAGCAATTAGAGAAGAAAAAGAAATTGAAGGCATCAAAATAGGCAAGGAGGAGACCAAGTTATCACTCTTTGCAGATGACATGATGGTCTACTTAAAGAATGCTAGAGATTCAACCAAAAAGCTAATCGAAATAATCAACAACTTTAGCAAAGTTGCAGGATACAAAATAAACCCACATAAGTCATCAGCATTTCTATATATCTCCAACACAGCTCAGCAGCAAAAACTAGAAAGAGAAATCCCATTCAAAATCACCTTAGACAAAATAAAATACCTAGGAATCTATCTCCTGAGACAAACACAGGAACTATATGAACACAACTACAAAACACTCTCCACACAACTAAAACTAGACTTGAGCAATTGGAAAAACATTAACTGCTCATGGATAGGACGAGCCAATATAATAAAAATGACCATCCTACCCAAACTTATTTATCTATTTAGTGCCATACCCATTGAACTCCCCAAAAATTTCTTTACTGATTTAGAAAAAAACATAGCAAAGTTCATTTGGAATAACAAAAGATCAAGGATATCCAGGGAAATAATGAAAAAAAAAAACATATGATGGGGGCCTTGCAGTCCCAGACCTTAAACTATATTACAAAGCAGCAGTCATCAAAACAATTTGGTACTGGCTAAGAAACAGAAAGGAAGATCAGTGGAATAGACTGGGGGCAAACGACCTCAGCAAGACAGTATACGATAAACCCAAAGATCCCAGCTTGGGGGACAAAAATCCACTATTCGATAAAAACTGCTGGGAAAATTGGAAGACAGTATGGGAGAGATTAGGAATAGATCAACACCTCACACCCTACACCAAGATAAATTCAAAATGGGTGAATGACTTAAACATAAAGAAGGAAACCATAAGTAAATTGGTTAAACACAGAATAGTATACATGTCAGACCTTTGGGAGGGGAAAGACTTTAAAACCAAGCAAGACATAGAAAGAATCACAAAATGTAAAATAAATAATTTCGACTACATCAAATTAAAAAGCTTTTGTACAAACAAAACCAATGTAACTAAAATCAGAAGGGAAACAACAAATTGGGAAAAAATCTTCATAGAAACCTCTGAAAAAGGTTTAATTACTCAAATTTATAAAGAGCTAAATCAATTGTACAAAAAACCAAGCCATTCTCCAATTGATAAATGGGCAAGGGACATGGAAAGGCAGTTTTCAGATAAAGAAATCAAAACTATTAATAAGCACATGAAGAAGTGTTCTACATCTCTTATAATCAGAGAGATGCAAATCAAAACAACTCTGAAGTATCACCTCACACCTAGCAGATTGGCTAACATGATAGTTATGGAAAGTAATGAATGCTGGAGGGGATGTGGCAAAGTAGGGACATTAAGGCATTGCTGGAGGAGTTGTGAACTGATCCAACCATTCTGGAGGGCAATTTGGAACTATGCCCAAAGGGTGATAAAAGAATGTCTACCCTTTGATCCAGCCATGGCACTGCTGGGTCTGTACCCCAAAGATATAATGGAGAAAAAGTCTTGTACAAGAATATTCATAGCTGCACTCTTTGTAGTAGCCAAAAATTGGAAAACGAGGGGATGCCCATCAATTGGGGAATGGCTGAACAAATTGTGGTATATGTTGGTGATGGAATACTATTGTGCTGAAAGGAATAATAAAGTGGAGGAATTCCATGGAGACTGGAACAACCTCCAGGAAGTGATGCAGAGCGAGAGGAGCAGAACCAGGAGAACATTGTACACAGAGACTAATACACTGTGGTATAATCGAACGTAATGGACTTCTCCATTATTGGCGGTGTAATGTCCCTGAACAATCTGCAGGGATCTAGGAGAAAAAACACTATCCATAAGCAGAGGACAAACTGTGGGAGTAGAAACACCTAGGAAAAGCAACTGCCTGACTACAGCGGTTGAGGGGACATGTCTGAGGAGAGACTCTAAACAAACACTCTAATGCAAATACTAACAACATGGCAATGGGTTAGAATCAAGAACACATGTGATACCCACTGGAATCACGCATCGGACATGGGGGGGGGGGGGAGAGAATGATCTTTGTCTTTAATGAATAATGCTTGGAAATGATCAAATAAAATATTATAAAATTTAAAAAAAAAGAATTTATTAAGCTCCTGCTGTGGTATGCTGTGGGAAGGGGAGGAGGATATAAAGACAAAAGTGAAATACTTCCTACCTTCAATGAACTTCCCTTTTACTGGAGGAGACAAGGTGGACATATATAGATATATACAAAAAAATTACTTGGTGTAGGGAAGGCAAGGTGGCCTAGGGCAAAGATATTAAATGCTGCCCAAACTAGATTAAGGTATAATTGAGAAATATTTATCAAAATAAGTAAAAAATATAATAAATCATTGTTCAGTCATTTTAGTCAGTCCAAGTCTTCCTAACTCTATTTGGAGTTTCTTTTTTTAATAATATTTTTTTCTCCAATTACATGTAAAAATAATTTTGACATCTTATTGAATGGGGAAAAGCTAAACAAATTTTGGTGTCAATTAATGGAATTAGGGTTAGAAATGGTAAATATGATGAGCAGAGGCAGGAAAACAATCTACACAGTGATAGCAACAATGTGAATAGAAAGAAAACTCCAAAATGATCAAAAGTAAATGTTGTGAAATTTTAAGGAAACATAGAGATACAAGAATTACATTTACCCAACTTCTTTATAGAGGTGGAAGGTAAGCAAATGTGGTCTGTTGCACCTATTGTCAAAGCTGTTTTAATCAGTTTTTCTTTTTTTCTTTAAAAACATGTATTATCATGTATATTGTATAGCAAATTGCTTATCATCTCAGGGAGTGGGGAGGGAAAGAAAGAAGAGAGACCATTCGGAACTAAAAAATGTTTTGATGAATTTTTAAAGTTGTTTTTACATGCAATTGGGGAAAATAGTAAAGGCATCCCAAGTCATCACCCAAGTTGTCTTAACTTTTGTCTTGCCACTGAATGTTGATGACTCTGGAATGAGAGTTGGGTTAATGGCTGTGCAACTCTGCCTCATTTAAATCTGATTCTTGCATAAGTCAAGACATCACCCCATGATGCCACTGATAGACAAGGGATAGCTTGGAGGCTCAGTAGATTGAAAACTAGACCTAGAGGCAGGATGTCCTCCTTTTAAATCTGGCCTCATACCAGCTTCCTAGCTGTGTGACTGGTCAAGGCACCTAACCCCCATTGCCTAGCCCTTATGGTTCTTCTGCCTTAGAACTAATTCACAGTATAGATTCTAAGACAGAAGATAAGGGTTGGGTTTGGGTTGGGTTTGTTTTTTGTTTTTTTATGAAGGACAAACAACAGCAACAATTGAGGAGCTTTTATTAAGATCCTACTGTGATATCGTCATGGGAATCAGGCAGTAGTGTGCTGGAGCCAATTCCTACTGGCTTCCTGCAGCTACTGTTGAAATTTCAATGTGTTATGCAGAGTGAAATGAACAGAACCAGGAGAACACTGTACACAAAAACTTAAACATTGTGGGATGATCAAATGTAATCAACTTTGCAAATAGTAGCAATCCAGGACAATCTTGAGGGACTTATGCATGAGAAAGAATGCTATCTACATCCCGAGAAAGTACTGTGGGAGTAGAATGCAAAAGAAAATGTATGATTTGTCACTTGTTTATATGGGTATATGATATGGCGTTTTGGTTTTAAAAGATTATTACAAATGTGTGAATAATACAGAAATATGAAATAAAATAAAATAAAATTTCAGTGTAAACATTTATCTTGGGAAATCTATTTCAAATCGGGCCTTGATGATTGTCTAGACTTTAAAAAGTGATGGAGAAAATGTTAATAATGCAGAATAAACTTAAAAGTATGTAATGTATACTTTTTTTAAAAGAACTAGTTGTTAAACATTTACCAAAATGCTACTACCTTGGAACCTAGCTTTTCAAATTCCAATGAAAGTAAAGCACACTCTCTGGCAGATCTACCAAGCTAGAAATGCTTTGAGGGCCAGCTGATAATGGACTGTATGGCTGTTGTCCAGCAGTCTAGCTAAGTACAGAGTGGTTTTAACCTGGTCATACAACTGATAATGACTTGAAAATGAGGGGTAAGAGTAGGTGGAGGGCAACAATTTATTAAATTGTCTTCCAAGCCTTGAAAGGGTTGTAACTTGCATCTGTAATAGAAGTAACCATGGAAAGGAAATCACAGATCCTTAAAGTAGTAAAATATTTGCACTATTTTCAATAATTCGGGTGTTTAGGGTTTCCTATTTTTTACATGCCGTGACTGAATTAAATATATATGAAGAGCACAATAATAAGCCATATTATACTGATGGCCCATTGTATTTACAAATCTCCTCTTGTCTTTTTCCTTTCTTTTTTCTGAAGGAGGGGGAAAGGAAGGAAGGAAGGAAGGAAGGAAGGAAGGAAGGAAGGAAGGAAGGAAGGAAGGAAGGAAGGAAGGAAGGAAGGAAGGAAGGAAGGAAGGAAGGAAGGAAGGAAGGAAGGGAGGAAGGAAGGGAGGAACGGAGGAAGGGAGGAAGGGAGGAAGGGAGGAAGGGAGGAAGGGAGGAAGGGAGGAAGGAAGGAAGGAAGGAAGGAAGGAAGGAAGGAAGGAAGGAAGGGAGGAAGGGAGGAAGGGAGGAAGGGAGGAAGGGAGGAAGGGAGGAAGGAAGGAAGGAAGGAAGGAAGGAAGGAAGGAAGGAAGGAAGGAAGGAAGGAAGGAAGGAAGGAAGGAAGGAAGGAAGGAAGGAAGGGAGGAAGGGAGGAAGGAAGGGAGGAAAGAATAAGGACACCAGAGTGTCACAGGGATTGTAAGTGGAACCTTAGGGTATTTGCAGCACACTTTCCAGTATTTTTTTTTTACTTTTCTCAGAGCAAAAGGCAGTGGGAAGTAGTGGTGAGAGGAGTTAGTAATTGCACAGTGGAAGGATGCCCATGTAGGCAGGCCCAGTTTCCTAACTGATGGATGATTTACACCTTATTAACCACTCCCCCCCCCCAAATACTGTTTTTAATTCTTACCTTCTGTCTTAGAATCAGCCATAAGTATTGGTTTCTAGAGAGAAGAGACATAAGAGCTGGGCAATGGAAGTTAAGTGACTTACCCAGATTCACACAGCTAGGAAGTATCTATGGTCACATTTGAACCCAAAATCTCCCATCTCCAGGACTGGCTCTCTTATCTACTGAGTTACCTAGCTGACCCTCCCACATATACTTTTTAAAATTTTATTGGTTATTTTTATTCTTTTTCTAATATTTTTCCCAATTACATGTAAAAACAATTTTAATATTTGTTCATTTTCTTTTTATTTTGAATTCTGAATTATCTCCCTCCCGCCCACCTTCCTTTCCCCACATGCTAAGCAGGTAAGCAATCTGGTACAGATTTTACCTGTAAAATTATGTAAAAAAAAAATTCCATATTAATCCTTTTGTGGAAGAAAACTTAAACAAAAAAAAGAAAGAAAGAAAGTGAAATGTGGTGTGCCTTGGCCTGGATTCAAATGATCAGTTCTTTTTCTGGAAGCACCTGGCATTTTTTATCTAGAGTCCTTTGAGAATGTCTTGAATAATTGTATTACTGAGAATAAATAATTCACAGTTATTCATCATACAGTATTGCTGTTGCTATAGTTCTGCTTACTTCACTCTACATCAATTCACATTAATCTTTCCAGGTTTTTATGAATCTTCCTGCTCATTATTTCTTATATCATAACAATATTCCATTAAAATCATATACCAAAACCTACTTATTCCCCAAATGATGGGTATCCCCTCATTTTTCAATCCTTTACCACCACAAAAAGCTGCTATAAATATTTTCATAAACCTAGGTCCTTTTCCAGTTTGTTTTTTATCTCTTTGGGATACAGACATAGTAATGGGATTGCTGGGTCAAAAACTATGAATGGTTTTATAGCCTTTTGGTTACACATTCAAATTGCTCTCCAGAATGGTTCAATACATTATTATCTCAATTTTCCCACATCCCCTCTAACTTTTGTCATTTTCCTTTTCTGTCATAATAGCCAATCTAATAGGTGTGTAGGGTGGTACCTCAGGGTTGTTTTAATTTGCATTTCTCTAATTAATAGTGATTTAGAGCATTTTTTCACATGACTATAGGTAGCTTTAATTATTTTGCCTAAGAACTGTCAGTTTATATCTTTGACCATTTATCAGTTGGAAAATGATTTGTATTCTTATACATTTGACTCATTTCTCCATGTACTTAAGAAATGAGGACTTTATTAGAGAGACTTATGAAAAAAAATTTTCAACATTATGATTAATGTGTAATTCCTCGCAATCCTATTTCTCTGCTATTTATCCTATTCTCTGTCCTTTCATCCTGGCCATCCTCAAAAATATTTTGCTTCTGACTGCTGCCTCCCTGTTTGCCCTCCCTTACTCTCCTACTTTTCTCTAGGGTAAAATAGATTTCTATACCCAACTGAGTGTGTACGATCCTCCTTCTTTGGCCAAATTCCAATGAGAGTAAGGTTCAAGTGCTCCCTTCCCCACCTATCCCATTTTCCCCTCAACTGAAAAAACTCTTTTGTACCTTTTTTATGTGAAATTATTTACCCCATTTTACCTCTCCTTTCCCCCTTCTTCATATGCATTCCTTTCTCACCCCTTCATTTTTGTTTTTTTAGATATCATTCCATCTTATTCAACTCACATCTTTGACCTCTATCAATACTCCTTTCAACTGTCCTAATAATAATAAAGTTCCTAGCAATTATAATCATCATCTTCCCATGTATTGATGTAAACAGTTTAATAATATTAAATCTGTTATGATTTCTCCTTCCTATTTACTTTTTTATGTTTCTCTTGAGTCTTGTATATGAAAATCAAATTTTCCATTCAGTTCTGGTCTTTTCATAAGTAATGCTTGAAAGTCCTCTATTTCATTGAATTCTTTTTCCCCTTGAAGGATTATGCTCAGTTTTGCTGGGTAAGTGATTCTTAGATATAGATATAACTCCTTTGCCCTCTGGAATATCACATTCTAGGCTCTCTGATCCTTTAATGTAGATTGTGCAAATCCCATGTTATCCTGACTATGACTCCATAACATTTGAATTGTTTCTTTTTGGCAGCTTGCAAAATTTTCTCCTTGACTTGGGAATCCTAGAATTTGGCTTTAATTTTCCTGGGAGTTTTCATTTTTGTATATCTTTCAAGAGGTCATTGGTGGATTCTTTCCATTTCTATTTCATCCCGTGGTTCTAGAATATCAGGGCAGTTTTCCTTGAAAATTTCTTGAAAGATGACATCTAGTCTCTTTTTATGATCATGGCTTTTAGATAGTCCAGTCATTCTTAGATTGTCCTCCTAGATCTATGTTCCAGTTCAATTACTTTTCCAATGAGATATTTCACATTTTCTACATTTTTTTATTCTTTTAACTTTGTTTGATTGTTTCTTGGTGTCTCATGGAGTCAGTTTCTACTTGCCCAATTCTACTTTTTAGAAAATTATTTTCTGCAGTGAGCTTTTGTACTACTTTTTCCATTAGGCTAATACTACTTTTTAGAAGATTCTTTTCCTCAATTGATTTTTGAACCTCTTTTATCAATTGCTATTCTGTTTTTAATGTGTTCTCTCTTCAGTATTTTTGTGCCTCCTTTACCAACCTGTTGACTCTTTTTTCATTATTTTTCTGCTTCACTCTTATTTCCTTTCCCAGTTTTTCTTCTGCCTCTCTTATCTGATTTTTAAAATCCTTTTTAGCTCCTCCAGGAATTTTTTTGGGAGTCTGAAAACTAATTTTTATATTTTTCTTCAAGGCTTTGGATGAAGTAGTATTGACTTTGATGTCTTCTGAATTTATGTTTTGGTCCTCCCTGTCACCAAAATAACTTTCTATGTTGAGTTTCTTTTGTTTGTTTGTTTTCTCATTTTCCAGCCTTTTTTCTTGTCTTTTAACTTTTAAAAACTGTAACAGGAGGCCCCATTCCTTTGGTGAATGAGGCAATGTTTCAAGCTTCATGTTCTTTGCACAGTTACATTCAGAGCAAGCTCTAGAGATCTATAAAATTTCATTTCTTCCAAGGTAAAATGACCTAAGGAGGTATGTTTAATACTATCCCAGTCTATGCTATAGTCTTTGAGCTACCATAACCACTCTTTTCCACCCTACAACTGCAACCAGATTCACTAGCTCTCCTTCAGAAAAAATCAAAAGTGTGTGCTAGGCTCCTCCTTGCCCTGGGATTGCAAATCAGGACTGTGTCCTGTATATGTATATAGGCAATGAAATAGAATCCTATACCCAAAGCCAATGAAGAGACCCCATCATCTCCTTCTGAACAATTTTCCAACCCCTTTACTGTCTATGACTGAGAGTTCAAGAAGCTCAGCTAGTCCTAAGGCCTGAACAGGCTTGCCAAGGTTGGATCTTCCTAGCCAGTGGTCTGTGCTCCACTCCCACCTGGTGCAATAGACTTTTCATACTGACCTTTTAAGTTATCTTAAGCTGCAAAATTGTTTTATCCTGTCCTTTTGTGGGTTCTACTACTCAAGAATTCATTTTGAGGCTTTATATTAAAAGTTGTTTGAAGGGTTATTTGATAGAGATCAGACAGTCTGCATATCTTCTCTGCCATTGTAAGTAGGAGGTCTGCTATATACTCTTTAAAGAAGAATGAGAAGGAGGGCAGACAGCTGATTTCCTAGGATTGCTTGCAGATCCTAGACAGTGAGAGATTGTAGGAATCTTGAGGGGTCAATAGGAGGGATGCCTGAGGAAAAGGATCTTGGAAGGCCAGGAGAGGAAGCCTGTAGTGAAGTGATTTGCCCAGGATCAGACCCATAGTAAATACTGGAGCCAGGATTCCACATAAACTCCACATAAACCAAGACCCAGGAGCAGGCAAAGGTCCTAGGGGTTCTGGAAAATAAGGATAAGTGACTCAATTATATTACTTGTTATTTGCTACTGTCAGAGGAAGAATTTGAACCTGGGACTTCTGGATCCAGAGCTAGCCCCTTATCTATTGCTCCATCCATCTTCTGCCACCTTTTCCTTAAGATTTCTTAATTTGCATTCTTACTTCGTGGAGCTATTCTGGGTAAAATTTAAAAGCCAAACCTTGGCCAGACTCTATGCATTATCAGTATATAATTGTTAACAATGGTTCAGAAACTAATCTAGACTAAACTCTGACTTTTATCCTGCTCCCAGACTTCAAATACTAAGCACAAAAAAACTACTCAATAGGTTCCCAAAAGAATTCATTCTCGATAAACACTTGCTGCATTAAATCAAATGTACCCAATAGACCAAAGAAGAGAAGAAACTAAAAGAAGACCATTAATAATTCAATACAACCAATGGCACACTCTCTGGTGGCACTTTTCACAACCCATCTATGTCTTCTCAATTTGAGTAACTCTTCTCTATTATCCTAAAAACTTCCAACAAAGAACTCATTCATCATGTGAGAAGCCTTCTTTTAAGCCCATGGACATTAAATACAAAACAAGACATTTAATTACATTTTTAACTTTCTTATCCTTTGTTGATTTTGACCATTTTTAGACAATTAGGTTCAGGTGGGGAGATTTCCTACAAGATCTTCAGTTTTTTCTTCTTTTATTGGAAATAAAAAGCCCTTTCAGGATACTGAGGTTTTAAAGAGAAAACAGTTTTAGAATATGTAAAATAAAATTCTACAAAGCATTCCTAAATGAAAGAGCTTTAACAAAGACTAGAGCAATTTAAAAAAGAGGGTAAAAAAAGAGAGGCTTCATTTTTTAAAAGTTAATTCTAATTAATGTCACTCATTTTTCCAATGGATAGATAAAAGCCCCTTTCATTTAAAAGCCTAAGGTATACCTGAAGTTATTTTGGCTCATTTCTTTAATTTGGAGATGATCTTGAAAATCTGCCAGAGTAAATTAAATGTCAGGTGCCTTCTGACATTTCCAAGTATATCTGTTTAACCTTCCTTTTTTTAAATGAACTTTTTAGCAGGGAGGTTTGTTTGTTTGTTTGTTTGTTTAATAAAGGAATTGGCCCTTAAGAATGTGTCTGATATTTCAATATGAATGCTGCTTGTAAGGTCCTATTTTTTTAAGACCTTACATAGGAGATTAAGAAGCTATTGATCTTCTATAAAAATGAAGGATTGGCCTTTGATTAACTTGCCCAACTGCAAAAGTCCATGGCATTGACCCTGGGACAAAAGAGAGCCTGGATATGCTTGGACTGTATAACCACCCCTAGATATTTGTAAGTTGGTTATAATTGATTCATCTGAAACTCTCAAAGATTCTAGCTAGATTCTTTGGCTTACCAAATAAATGTTCCTCATCATTGATCTTTGTGAACCATAACTTCTGAGAATTCAGTAGATACTAGATGGTTTCATTAATTTTTTCAACCTGTATTTTTTCCCATAGGTTGTAACCCTTCTATCCCCTGCCATTCTCCAAAAAGATCATAATTCTTGGCTGCTTTCCTCTGCAATGAGCCTTTCTTAAGAAATCATTGATTGGCAATTTGGAACTATGCGCAAAGGGTGCTAAAAGACTGTCTGCCCTTTGATCCAACCATAGCACTGCTGGGTTTGTACCCCAAAGAGATAATAAGGAAAAAGACCTGTACAAGAATATTCATAGCTGTGCTCTTTGTGGTGGCAAAAAACTGTAAAATGAGGGGATGCCCTTCAATTGGGAAATGACTGAACAAATTGTGGTATATGTTGGTGATGGAATACTATTGTGCTAAAAGGAATAATAAAGTGGAGGAATTCCATGGAGACTGGAACAACCTCCAGGAACTGATGCAGAGTGAATGGAGCCGAACCAGGAAAACATTGTACACAGAGACTGATACACTGTGGTACAATTGAATGTAATGGACTTCTCCATTCATGTCAATGCAGTGATCCTGAACAACCTGGAGGGATCTACAAGAAAAACCACTATCCACATTCAGAGGAAACACTGTGGGAGTAAAAACACCAAAGAATAACAACTTGATCACATGGATCAATGGGGATATGGTTGGGGGTGTAGACTCTAAATGAACATCCTAGTGCAAACAACAACATGGAAATAGGTTCTGATCAAGGACACATGTAATACCCAATAAAATTGCGCATCGGCTACGGGAAGGGTGGGGAGAGAGGAGGGAGGGAAATAATATGATTCTTGTAACCAAGGAATAATGTTCTAAATTGACTAAATAAATTATTTTTTAAAAATAAAAATAAAAAAAATTTTTAAATAGGCAGATCCTACTAAGCTGGTAAGACTTTGGGTATAGCTCATTTCAGAGAGGAACCTTATCAAGTTGATCAGGAGGTGATGAATTTCTTTTTTTAACCAATTAATAAAGAGTACTTCCTAACCTAAAAAAAAAAAAATCATTGGTTGGGAAGTGGGAGGGGAGAAGAGAGCATATGGATTTGAGAGCCAGGCTTAGAGATGGGAAGTACTGAATTCAAATTTGACCCCAGACACTTCCTAACTGTGAGACCCTGGAGAATCACTGTAATATTTAAAATTTGTTGCCAAATTTAATAGTTAAAAATTTAATTTTGTAATTCAATTCACTTTGCCAATTCAAAACTGGTTTCGAAATCAGAATGGGACAAGATATGGGTAACATTCCTCTAATGATTTGTTGTCATTTGGAAGGAATTTGGTATCTATTTTCAGAAAAGAGAATAAAATCTAAAAATACTAGCTGTCTCTTACTATGAATTATACTAAGTTTAAATACTCCCTAAATAATATCAGCTTTTCAGAAAATGATCCAAGAATTCATAAACATAGTATTGATTCTAAGACAGAAGATAAGTGCTAAAAAATAACAATGGCAAAAGTGCTCATTAGAGCAGAGTTAACCTACCTTAGAACCCAAAATTTAGACTAGTCTAACAACTAGAAAGCAACCCAGATCCTGGGTGAGCTTCTCCTTGGTCCTATCCCTTCCAGCTTATATTTCTGTCTGATGTATCACTTCATTCCTCAGGTTCCTCTAGCAGTCCTCAATTTCGGTTTGCCTTCCTGCTTTCCTCTTCTGTCCAGCTCTTCAAAGAAGCAGCCACATTGTCTGTTTATAAATTGGTTGGCTGCAAGTGGAAACCAGAAAACCCAATCTAAGACTATTATCAAAGTGCCAAAAATTGAATTGGGCAACTAACTAAAGAGGGATTTTAATGATGGCTTACATTTATATAACACTTTAAAATATACATACCTGATCTCAATTGATTCCCAAAACAATTCTAGAAGGTAGTGGGGCAAATATAAGTATCCTCATTTGTAAAGTGAGGAAACTAAAATTCAGAGATGTGAAATTACTTACTAAAGTTCTCCAAACCTAGTGCCCTTTCAACTATTGCACTCAGTGGCAAGAAAGAGGCAAAAGGAACAGGGAAAGTAGTGATTCCCAACCTATCCTTCACTTGCCAAGCAAAAGTCAGTCTGAACATATTGTTTTGGACACAGCTAGTGCAGAGAACTATTTTTCTTGACTTTGCCTTTTGAAAAAAGAAAGAAAAAAAAACACCTTTGTAAAAAACAAAAGGTGTTTTTTTTCTTTCTTTTTTCAATAGGATCTGGGAGGGAAGACAGAAGGGAGAAAAGGAATTTTCATTAATGGGAAAAAATGAACTTATATTATTGAGAGTCTTCTAGGTTTTCTCTTCCATTGTGTCTATTGCTTTTAACTAAAGAATGAGCCTGTTGCCATTGTGTATTGCATAATGCATACTATGGGCCAATCCCTTGGCTAAGTGTCAGAAACTGAAGAAATAAGGAAAATTATGTCCTTATACACTTATTCAATAATTGTTTATCATGGAATTATAGTAAACTATTGCCTATGTTATTCATTCATCAAATATTAATTAGCCACCTTTAGTATACAGAGCACTGGGCTAGGCTAAGCCAAGTTCTTGACCTTGTACAAGGTCAAGGGTTTACAATCTAGGAGACATTTGGCAACCAATCAGAGTGCCTCGTGACATCAACTACATTGTAATTAAGTTCTTTTGTGGTTTATTTAACTTTTCTCATTTGTATGTCTAAAAAGCACAAAGGAAGAAACCCTTCACTAGAGATTTTTGAACATAAACTGAACAGTCACTGGCTGGTAATGTAAAAGGGATTCTAGGTTGGGTACAAGTTGGACTAGATGATTGCTGAGGTCCCTTCCAATTCCAAAATCCAATGATTCTGTCTTATCTATCCAAACAAACCATAAACTCTTGGAAGGTGGGATAATGTCTAAAATTATTTGAATTCAAAGCTATTCCTAGAACTTCTGCCGTCCCATAATACCTATGGAACATACTGGAAGCCTTCCTTTAGGTATTATTACTTTCTTTTAGACCCTTGTCTTCTGTCTTAGAAATGATAAGAGTATTGGTTCCACAGCAGAAGAGCAAGGCAATTGAGGTTAAGTGACTGCTCAGAGTCACACAGATAAGAAATATCTGAGGCCAAATTTGAAACCAAGACCTCTTGTCTCCAGACCTGGCTCTCTATCCACCCAGCCACCTAGTTCTTATTACATTTTGTAGTTACCAGTGTATAATAATCAGGGTTATTCCTATGTCATTCCCCCCTAACCTCAACTCTTCCATACAAATATTTCCTGAATTATTTCCCTTACACTCTAAGACTTATCTTCTAAGTTTTAAGTGGGTTGCAATCTGTTTCAGTGAAGGAAATTCCCACACTGATAAAATCATAAATCTTGGTTGTATTGCTGTCAATCAATCAAAAAGCGCCCATTACATGTGTCAGTCTGTGCTAAGCAATGGAGATACAGAGAAAGGGGGAAAAATACATCCTTATACCACCTATACTTGATGTTCTTAACTTTTTTATAACCTGGACCCATTTTGAAGTATGGTGAAGTCTAGGGATTCCTTCTTAGAATAATTTTAATATATAAAATAAAATTCATAGTTTATAAAAAATTAATGATATTGAAATAAAAGTGTAATTTTTCCAATCCAGGTTTGTGGACCTCAAGATATGAACACCTAACTTCTAGAAGTCTCCCTTGGAACTATGCTGCCTATTAATGTGTTCTCTCATCTTTCCATTGATCCTTAGGTCAACTGCAACTTTAATTATTCATAGATTGTGGTGTTCCAAGATTCAAAACCATATGGTACCAACAGGAGAACATTCATGTTTTCAAACTGTTTTTTGTAACAGAGAGCAGCTTGGGGGATCTTCAAAAACACTATTCTCCAAAGGCCATCCAGCCAATTATTTCTCCTTCTCCATTCTGAGCTCAACATATTATCCATCTGAAAGGATTACCCTAGATATGATTAATGATATATTAATTCAATGAACTTGCATTCTATTAAATGTTATAGTCTGGATGATGGTATCTTTCAATCATTTAGTTTTTGTTTCTGTTATGTTTTTTAACCCTTCCCTTCCCTCTTAGAAATGATTCTATTGGTTCCAATGCAGGACACTAAGGACTAATAAACTGAGGTTAAGTGATTTGCCCAGGATTGAAGAGCTAGGCAGTGTCTGAAGCCAAATTTGAACCCAAGATGTCCCATCTCTAGGTCTTCTATTCTATCCACTGAGCCACCTACCCCCAAACATTTTTTTTCCTGCATGGATTGTCAAGGCAGTCACTAGAATAATCATGGATATCACTGACGAGGAATGCCCTATAAAGTTAGGGTTCAGATATTGTGAGTTCCTCTGTCATTGATGAAAATAGATGATCAAAGTCACACTGACAAATCTATTCCAGCTTCCATCTATTTGTTTTATGCCTACTTCCTTCATCTATGAATTCTCTTGGAATGGTGTGACTTTTATGGGTTCACACCAAATTTCCTATGGATTGACTCCCACTGCTTCTTGATGTTTTAAGGGATGATACTTCTCATCATCTTCTGTGAATTTAATTCATGAAAAATTCCTTTAAACATTTAGTGATTGTTATTGTACTGTACACTTGATTGAGTACTATCTATTTTGTTCATAACACTTTTTTTAACTGTAGTAATTCACAAAGATCCTTAGTAAATAAACATCTTGGGGAAAGTATATGTTTTCTAGGTGTTGTTCACATACCACTCTTGTTTTTCTTAACCTGGATACCTTTCCAGAAATGAATTCAGCCTTTTTTTTTTTTACCCTTCCTGATTTGGTTAAATTAATTCACTATCTTTTTCTAAAGGCATTAGATTTTTACCCAATTCTGCTGGCAATGTTCAAGGAGAAGTTAGGACAACTCATCAGGCAAGCCAGAGAAAGAATACTTGCAATGAATAGCAGACTAGATTACAGAATCTTTAGAGTTACCTACAATTTTAGTATCCCAAAGTACTAAGTTTTCTAAACTGTAAAATCAGTCATTTTATTAAATTACCTCTAAGGTTTCACCTCTTAACCCATAAGTCTATGACTTATGTTTTTTTAAAAAAATGAAGTCTGGAGAATGTTCTTATGAATAAAGTATAGATTTAAACTATCTCAAGAATAAAGTATATGGAAATGTGGCAAAATATGTGCCATGACATTTCATTGAAGTTAAACAATTCAATTCAAGTCAGAAAAAAATTATTGAATACCTTCTAGGTTCAAGACACTCGGCATGAAGTTGGAGTCTACAAGGAATAACCTACAAACAAATTCTAATTAGTTTGACCTCAAGGCTAACATTAATTTCTCCTAGGGTAGGGAGAGGGGAGATTGTGTAAATTCATATGCTTTTCCCCACCCCCACTGGAAGCCAGGTTCTCTCTTACCTCTTCAACTTTCAGGACTTCTCCAAAAAAGGAAAAGGGGCAAAGGGAGCTGAGTCTAAGCTGACATTCCCTTTTTTTAGCCCCATTATAAGTGAGTGACATTAACACTGTATTATTATAAGCCAAAATTTATTCTATTATAAGCCAAAAATTAATGCCTACTCAATCGTAACTGTGTTGGATGAATATAGTCACATTCTTAATTGGAAGATGCAATGTTCCCAACAAAGTTCCACCACCTCCTAAGCTCACCAAGTAGATCAGAAAACTCCTCTAATCAAGCTCTACCACTATATTAAAGTAAGAAAATCACACAGAAGAGAAAGGGGGGAGAGACAGACAGAAAGATAGATAGATAGATAGATAGATAGATAGATAGATAGATAGATAGATAGATAGATAGATAGACAGACAGATACTATGAGATAGTATAAGAGTAAAGAGAGATACTTGAAGTTAGATGATAAAAATACCAAGAGAGGGGCAGTTAGGTAGTACAATAAATAGAAAGCCAGATCTGGAGTCCAGAGGACCTGGGTTCAAATTTTACTTCAGCCACTTGCAAAGACAAGACACTTAACCTGGATTGCCTAACCCCTTGATGCTCTTCTGTCTTAGAGCTGATACTAAGACAGACTAAGCTTTTTTTTAATAGCAAGAGATAATTAGGAGGTCAAAGCAATAATTAGAAAATTATAGGCAAGATTCTCTTATTTATAGTTCTAACTATAAGAAGGCTTTTAGGATGTTATCAATCATGATTTGTATTAAGAAGTAGGCCAGGAGACATCAGATAGACAAATCAAGAGGCACATTGTTCTCCTCCAGAAGACCCTTAAAGAACAAAAAGGTCACCAGAACATTAGGTAGAACCTCTATAATGGTAAAGTGATTAGAGTGCTAAATCTGGAGTTAAGAAAAATGAAGTTGAAAGCCAGGCTCAGATATTTATAAGCTATGTGACTCTGGGCAAATTACTTAACCTCTGTCTGCCTCAGTTTCCTCACCTATAACATAATAATGAGAATAATAATAGTACCTACCTGTCAGGGTTGCTATGAAGATAAAATGAGATATTTAAGCATTTTATAAACCATAAAGCACTATACAAATGCTTGATATTAGTTGTATTACTAAAACATGGAGGAAATTTTGTACAGCATTAAAATATCTGTTGTTATCTGTGTACCTGATACAGTATCCTCAAGAGAATCCCTAAAATTATAGATACTTAAAAGTACTAAGAATTGGCATAAGGGAAAAGGCAATAGATTTGGGGCAAATAACCTAGATTCAAATGCTGACTCTGATATTTATGATCCTGGTGACCTGGGCAAAAGACTTCACTTTTCTGGGACTCAATTTCTTCTCCTGTACAATTATATTAATTGCTAACTAGGGTCTCTTCTGATTATAACTGTGATTCTATACAAAAATCAAGCCTAAAGACTTCGCAAAATTATAAGTGAGAGACAGTATGATAAAGAAGAAAGAATGCTAAACTTGGGATTCAGATGACCTCTATTCAAATATTAGCTGGGCTAGTTACTACCTGTGTAGCCTTGGATGAGTCACTTCACCTTCTTGTGACTCAGTTTCTCATCTATGAAAATGAAGGTGAATTAGATTAGATGACCTCTAAGGTCCCTTCCAACTGTATAACTATCATCCCATGATGCTATAAAATGGGCTACTTCCACATAGGGTCATAGCTACATAAATCTACCTACTTTAATATGGTAAGAAGTAGCTTGAACCTAAAAAACATGGCCCTAGAACAGCAATATTTAGACATGTAGACAGATATAATTCTAGTCCAGTCTCCTCTCTAAGAGGAGAACAAAATGGTCAATCTCATGGCCCTCATCCCCGCTCCCCTCAATGGCAGTCTTCTTTTGAAAAGGGATGGGCCAACTTTGTGACCTTGGACAAATCACTTAATCTCAATTGCCTGGCTCTTGCTACTCTTCTGTCTTAAAACTGATACTAAGACAGAAAGTAAGGATTTCAAAGAAAGAAAAGAGATGGATCCATAGTCTAGTGATATCTATCCATGTCTCCTTTCTTTTTTTAATTATTTATTTTTTCATTTATTTATTCATTTATTACATTAAAGTTTCCAGGTATTTCCTTCCTTCCCTTCCCAGATAAGAGAAGGCATCATTTGACAAAAAAGATATATGTGTATGTAAAACCAGGTCTTCCTTATTTCTATTGATCAGCTCTTTATCTAGAGGTAGAAATATGCAAGTCATTCTTCAAACAACATTTCTGTTGCTATGTATATTGTCCTCTTGGTTCTGCTCATTTTGCTCTTCCCAATTTCATGTAGGTCCTTTCTTCGGGAGCCAGTAGTATTCCAACACAATCAAATGACACAACTTACTTAGCCATCCCCCCAATTGATTCATGCCTTATTTCAAACTGTCCCTCTGTATACAGAGGCATTGCATAATACGTAGACATACATATACACACACATCTTACAAAGGCAATTCAAACCTTATATGGCAAGGCAACAAGCATTTATTTACCACTTATGTCCCAAGTGCTGTTCTAAGTGCTTGGCATACGAATTTGCACATGACCAAATCACCTAAAATGAAGGCAGCCACTTGGGAAACACCAAGGACTTGCTTCTGGTAGAAGACATCCTTCATTCCCTGCCCATGTAAGAAGTTGTCTTTCTGTCTTTGTTGCATAGTAGGAACAGTCCACCATCTTTACAACTGCCAGACTAAGACAATCTTGTTTTTTCCTGCTAGACCCAAAAGGAGAAGATCATATAAGGTTCACCCACACAATGGAGGTGTCATGAACTAACTAGCCAGAAGTAGAGGTGGGGATACCTTCCCCTCCATATCCTTTAAGACTCCAGTAATTTTGTTATTAAATCTGCCGTAGTGCCACCCATGTGACAGCATTAGGATGTTCTTTCCCAATTGGGCATAAATGTTCATGGAATTAAGGCATGATAAATGGGGAGGAAAAAAGATGATGAAATAAATTCAACATTCTAGCTTTGGAGATTGTCATTTCCAACATAAACATATGGGGCTTTTTGTTCAAAGGAAAGGAAAAATCAACTCATCTTCACAATTAGAACTATGAACTCAGAAATCTTTGGACAAAGAAAAGCAAAGGATTCAAAGCTTATTAATAAAAAGAGGTTACCAAATGAACTCTCTCATGAATAACTTTACATTTCTAAGGATATAATTTAAATATTTTTCAATGCAAGCCTGCTTTCTAATGACTAAAGATTATTTCAACACAATCCTCCTCTCCATGGTAACAATGGTTACAGAGAATAGCATGGAGAATAAGGGTGGAAGAGTCTGACAATTAATGCCTTGCTGTCTCATTTATTTGAAAAACACAAATTGTTCACACATACTTATGTTTTCATTAGCTGCTTGAACTTCCAATGAGATTCTAGCCAATTTTTTATATTGATCTCCAAATGAGTTTACCTATTTGTATTGATCACCAAATAAGTCAGACCCTTAACCACCTTCAGAAGCAAATTGGCAAACTGTTGAATTTAGATTCTTTTCCCCATTTTCTGAGAAAATTAAGCATTTTCATTAAAATGATTAGCAAACCAAATGGCCTTTCTTCTTGTTGTTGCCATTAGTCCTTTCAATCCTGTCCAATTCTTCATGACCTCATTTATTATTTTCCTGGCAAAGATACCAGGGTGGTTTGCCATCTCCCCCTCCAGCTCTTTTTATAGATGAAGAACTGAGGCATACGTTAAATAACTTACCCAGGCTCATAAAATGTCCTCTAAGTTACTTCAAAGGCTTTTAATAGTCAGATTGGTAAAATCACCTTCAGAATGAATATGATAGATTTGGCAGGATTCATTAAAAGAATCAGGTCAATTTTCAAGAAGATTGAATATCTCTATGACATGCACTGGGACCTAATATACTACTGGGCACATAGTAGGCACTAAAAAAATGCTCACTGAATAAAATACATCCTATCTGCCCTGTCATTATATTTCTGTTCTCTGTTCCCTTGAAAAATAAAGGAAAGGAATATTTGTATTTTGATGTTAAATTATGGGCAAATCTTTCCCTTCATACATAGTGGCAACTGTAATTTCATCACTATTTTGTGCAGCTCTGGAAACAGTCAAAATATGGACTTTTCAGGCTGAAATGTAATCTTTTTTTACATGCTCACTATCACACAAATTTTTAAATGCTAAACTTCAAATAATTTACTCTGAAATGTAAGAACTCCATATAATAAAAGCATAACATAACAAAGTTAGATAATGTGACCAGTTTGACAATAAATATTTATTAACTGCCAACTATGCTTCAAGCCCTTTTAAATGCTATGCTAATCCCCAGTGTGAACCCCAATCCTAGTATCAAAGGAGTTCAATTGTATATCCCTTAAAGCTAATCACAACTAGCATGGATGTTCTTATTACCCACAAAGAAAGCCTTATTTTCCTAGGTGGCACTCATGTAAAACCCATCCTAGACCATAGAAACTGAAAGTGTAATTGAATCTAACATGAAATTTTGTCAACAGTAAGTAGAAATGTGAGCAGCTAGGTGGCTCAGTGGACAGAGTGCCAGGTAAAGAGATAGGAGGTCCTGTACCCAAAACTGGTCTCAGACTTCTCCAAGCTATGTGACCTTGGGCAAGTCACCCAACCCGAGTTTCCTAGTCCCTACTGCTCCTCTGCCATGGGACCAACACAAAATATGGATTTTTGAATGTACACGGTGACAAATATATTATTATCCAGGACTGAAAACCAAAGCTAAAAAATATGACACAGAGATAATAAAGCTCTATGAGTGTTGGTTCATTTGAATTCTATATAACATATATTGTGGATTTCGTGCAGAGAATTGAGTTATGGAAAGTAGGGGATTAATAAATGTATTTCCATTCTTCCAAGTGCATACTTTGCTATTCATGCCAAAGTGGGTTGATCCAATGATAATCACTTATTGAATGCCAGTTTCTGATTCCCATATGGTTTTTTGTTTTTAAATAATGCCTCCTCTGCCAAGAAAGGTTCTTAGTTGCTCTAATAATTGCTTTTTTTTTAATTAATAAGAACTGTGATCATGTTCTATGGCTCAGAACTAAAGCTCTGAATTTACAAAGACAGGGTTCAATCTTGAGCACTTATTACAAATCTCCTCCTCTAGACCATGGTTTCCCTTGGGAACATCAAGGTCTAGCTCATAGTAATTTAGTAATATAATACTAAACCAAAAGAGAAATGAAAATTTTGCCACCTGGCTATTTGGAACTATGGCCAGAGGGCAATAAAATTGTGCAAACCTTTGATCCAGTAATATCACTACTAGGTCTGTATCCCAAAGAGATAATAAAAAGGGGGAAAGGACCTATTTGTACAAAAATATTTATAACTACTCTTTTTGTGGTGACACAGAATTGGAAACTATAGGGCTATCCATCAATTGGGGAGTGGCTAAACAAATTGTGGTACATGTTGGTGATGGAATACTTTTGTGCTATAAGAAATGATAAGCAAAATTATTTCAGAAAAAGCTGGGAAGGTCTGCAGGAACTGATGCAGATCAAAATAAGCAGAACTGAGAGAACAATGTGCCCGATAATAGCAATAATGGATGATGATTATCTGTGAAAACTTGGCTACTCTCAGCAATGCAAGGACCTGGGACAATCCTGAAGGACTTAAGATGGAGAATCTATCCAACTCCAGAGAAAGAACTGTTGGAGTTGTCTTTCACATCAGTGTATTTATGCTTTTATTTGGGGGGGTTGATTATGTATGAGTTTGCTCTTACAACACTGACCAATATGGAAATGTTTTGCATGACAATAAAAATAAAATTTTTAAAATTAGACTTAGCTCCCTTGCAAGCACTCAGGCTAAAAGAACATCAAAGAGAAGTCAGAGTTTTATTCAACACAACAACAATGATAACAAAAAATATAAAGGACTGGCATAAAAAGCCAAAATATCTCTTCTTCCCAATTTAATAGGCCCTTACCTTCCCTGGGGACCTATACATTCCTCCTAACTCATAATAGTATCCTGCTATATCATGTACCCCAGAGGAGAAAATTACTGAAAGTTGCAAAAGAGTTCACCCCTCTCCCTCCTGTAAATTCTGCCTTCCAAATGACCTTTGCAATCATGTCCAGATCCATAGTGCTCCCTGGTGGGGGCTCCATGGTAGAGAAAAGTACTTAAGAATCAATAGAGGGTCAACCCTTTTCCCTTTAGTCAATTCAGCTTTCACTAAGAACTTGTATATTCCAGATTTTCAATTCTGCCCTGATGTTGTTACCTCCTTACTTTCCACAAGAAGAAAGCAGCTGGGACTGTCAGAAAGCTAAGTGGGGTAATAGATAGAGCACTGGGTCAGGAATAAGGGACATCTGAATTCAAACAGTCCCAGATACTTACTTAGCTATGTGACTCTTGGAAAGACTTGAATCCTGTGTGCCTTGGTTTCTTCCTTATTTCCTACAAGCTTGCACCCCTTGAACTGGACTCCACTGTGACCTCAGGAATCTCACTAATCTGTAAGATTGTATCAGCTATTGAATTCATTCCTCATCAGTATCCTCTTGACCTATGAATGAAGGGAAGAACAAAAAGCATCCTCCTTTTTAAACCGGGTTCCCAGATCAGCAGCCTTTCACTTCCCTCCAAATTTCACTCCTTGGATGAGGTTCTCCTATGGCCCTATTCCAGGTACCTTCTTCCAAAATCTTCACCTCTTGGAGGCAGAGTCAAGATGGCGGCATTAGAGGCAATGAAAGTTCAGACCTCTGAAAGCCATTCCTCACCAATTAAAAACAAAATGTTCCTAGGGGATTGAAAACCAAATCTAACAATGGGACAGAGCTAAGGAACCCTCCTGCTGGACTCAACTTAAAAGGTACACCCCCAAAAAGCCTGAATTCAAGAACACTAGAGTTTAAGGGGAAGGAAGAAGGAAGGTCCCAGGACCCCTCCCATACCCACAGTACTGAGTCTCCAGCAGTGGCTAGATTCTCTGGGCAGGCAAGGATACTAGTCTGGAAGGAGTACCTTGAAGGCAAAGCTGTGCCAGGCTCAGGGCTCTAAACACAGGCAGCTAGGAGGCAGCTAGAGGAGAAGCACAGAGGAGGGAGCCTAGTCACAGCAGCAGAGACACTCCATATTGCCCCCCCTTCCCAAGGTTTTGGCTTCAGGGCACATCCAGCACTGCAAGTTCAACTCAGCTGGGCTTAATCTCATCAAGCCTTTAGAGGGCAGGGAAGCTCAAGCTCCAACACCCCTCCCCCACAGACTGCTCTGAGTGCCTTTCTAAGCTCCACAGGTAAAGGTTGACAGAAAAGCCCAAACCCAAAGATACAGCACACAATGAGAGGAGCAAGAGTGCAGGCAACTACAGGGGGGAAAGAAGGGGCAAATATGAGCAAATAACAGAAAAAGAACAAAGAAATTACAATCGACAGCTTCTATCCAGGTAATGAACAAAGAGCAAATGTAACATAGGAGGATCAAGGAACACAAAGCAAAAACACAGAAACTCCAGAGAATTAGACACAGACTTTGGAAGAACTCAAAATACAATTCAAAATACAAATAAGAGAGGTTGAAGACAACTGGGAAAAGAACTTAAAAACTAAGATAAGTCATCTGGAAACAGAGGGACTTGAACTAAAACAAGAAAATAGTGTCTTGAAAGCTAAAATTAATCAGCTTGAAAATGAGACAAAGGAGATGAAGGCTGAGGCAAAGAAAATGAAAGATGAGGCAAAGAAGATGAAAGATTATGTCCAAAGAAAATCAGATCAGAAGGAGAAGGATGACCAAAAATCCAGGGATGAAATTCAGTCTTTAAAAACCAGAATATAACAATTAGAAGCAAGCGACTTCACAAGGCAGCAGGAAACTATAAAACAAAATCAAAAGAATGAAAAAATTGAGGAAAATATGAAACATCTCATTCACAAAACAGGAGATTTAGAAAATAAGTCTAGGAGAAACAACTTAAGTATCATTGGTCTACCAGAATACCATGACAAAAGAAAAAGCCTGGACATAATACTACAAGAAATTATCCAAGAAACCTGCCCTGATATTCTAGAACAGAGGGAAAAGTGGAGATTGAAAGAATCCACAGATTGCCTCCTGTACTTAATCCCCAACTGACAACACCCAGGAATGTTATAGCCAAATTCAAAAACTACCAGATCAAAGAAAAAATACTACAAGCTGTTATGAAGAAGTCATTCAGATACCATGGAACTACAGTGAGGATAACACAGGATCTGGCTGCATCTACACTGAAGGACCAAAAGGCATGGAATATGATATTCTGGAGAGCAAGGGAACTAGGTCTATAACCAAGAATCAACTACCCAGCAAAACTGACTGTATTCTTATAGGGGAAAGTGTGGTCATTTAACAAAATAGAAAAATTCCAAGCATTTTTAAAGAAAAGACCAGACCTGAACAGAAAATTTGATGCCCAAACACAGAACTCAAGAGAATCATCAAAAGGTAATTAAGAAAGGGGGGAAAACAAAAACAAAACAAAACAAAAAACAAACTTTTCTTAAGGGACCCAATAAGTTAAAATGATACATATCCCTACAAGAAAAGAGGATATTGGTAACTCTTAAAAATTGTTATCACCTGAGTAGCTAGAAGAATTATACTTATAGGGAACAATGAAAAACTGTATAGGATGAAATGCCAAAACATAAATATGTATATAGATATATATGTATGCTTAAATATATATACAACTAGAGTTTAAAAAATAGGTTAATGTTAAGATAAATGGGGAAAGAAACAAAATGGTGTAAATTTATATGTCACAAAGAAGCGCATGGCGGGAGGTGTAGTTTAAAAAGACTGTAAAGAAAATAAGAGGCAAATAAGAAGGATGGGGAATAGAAAGGGAAGTAAAATAAGGGTGGGAATTAGGGGGACTAGTTAAAAACAAAACACTGGTGTAGAAGGAAATAGTGAGAGAAGAAAGGGCAAGACTAGGAGTGGAAATCAAAATGCTGAGGAATACACAGCTGGTAATCATAACTCTGAATGTGAATGGAATGAATTCACCCATAAAACATAAGATAATAGCAGAGTGGATTAGAAACCAAATCTTCACCTCTTTTCATTTTGCTACTTTTCCTCCACCATTAGATTGAAAACTCCTTGAGGGCAAGGGCTATCTTCCTTTTTTGTATTCACATCCCCAGCATGTAAGAGATAACTAAGTGGCAAACTGAATAGAGTGCTGACACTGGAGTCAGGGAGATTCATCTTCCTGAGTTCAAATATGCCTTCAGAGATTTGCCAGCTGTAGGACCTTGGGCAAGTCACTTAACTGCCTCAGTTTCATCAACCATAAAATGACCTGGAGAAGGAAATGGCAAATCACTCCAGTATCTTTGCCAAGAAAACCCCAAATGAGATCACAAAGAGTCAAATATGACTGAAATGACCAAACAACAATTAGTCTCTACCTCTTTATGTTTTCTACTTTCTTCTTTGAAAGACTTGAATTTCATTCAACTTTTGGATGGGTAAAAACCATATTGGAATACACACACACACACACACACACACACACACACACACACACCTATTTTGTTCTTTATTTCCTTGGAAATCACTGTGCCAGGAAGTATAATGGGTATGCCCATTTTACATAAGTCCATTTCAAATTCAGACTATTTCCTTCTTGGTTCATAATTTCAAGGGATTTGGGAGTGTATAAAAGTGGAATATTTGGAGTGGCATTGCTTCTTATTTCCCCCTCTTTGGAGAATAGGGGATACAACAGGAGGGGAACCTGTCCCTAGTTTCGATTCATCAAATATCTGTTAAGCATGTTCTCTGCAAAAGGCACTGTGCAAGGAGCTGAAAACATAAAGCCAAAAGCAAAACAATCCCAGGCTTTGAGAAATATTACTATTACTGCTATTACTGGGGGAACTTTCATTTTTATATGGCTCTTTCCTCCTATCACCCAAGTGCAAAACCACAGCAAGATATAATAATGTTGAATTGTTAAAAATAAGACCCTTTTAAGATAACCTGAAATAAAGAGGCAGCCCATGGAAATGAGAGCACAATTGTATTGTGATTTGCTTTATGGCCAGGTCTGTGGGTCCCAACTCTCAGTTCTACTCATTATGAAGGTTTTCTGATTAAAAAAAAAAAAAGCTATGCCCAAAATATGTTACTCCAAAGATAGAGAAAGAGATAAGATAAACATCAAAACTGTCCCTTTCCTTGTTGCCCAGACCTCTTAATTGATCTTATGGAAGGTTCTCTAAATGGATTTTCCATATAGGATTTTAAATATGAGCCATGCTATCCCATTCTCTCTCTTCCAGTCATGACTGTTTTGATCTATCCCTAAAGAAAGGCATGCAGCGGGCAGGTGGAGAATGTAGTGATACACAATGAAGAAACAATAATCCCTTGCTTTTTACTCTTGGAAAGGTTACCTAGAGGAGAAACAGATGAAGGAAAGGGCAACAGTGCAACCTAGAGTGGGCCAGGAACCCCAAGAAGACACCCTACTCAAAATGATCTCCATGGCTGTATTAAGAGCTAAAGTAATATCCTGAAGTCAGGAAGACCTGAGTTCAAATGTGGCCTCAGACAGTATCTCTGTGATCCAAGATAAGTCATTTAACCCCATTGACCTCAGTTTCTTCATCTATAAAAAGTGAGCTGGAAAAGGAAATTGCAAACTACTCCAGTATCTTTGCCAAGGAAAGTCAATTGGGGTCATGGAGAGTAGGACACACTGAAACAATTGAACAAAAGTAACTCCCTCCTCTGTTTCAAGAAATGAGTTACTGAGTACCAAATGCTACATCCACTATCACACATCATTGCTGCTCTAATTGGCTTTTCTTGTTTCTTTCCTTTGTTATAAGAAAAGTCACTGAGTGTTTGACTTGGATATTTTGGGGGGGGAGAAGGGAAGGGAGAAGGTGGCTGTTAGGGGATGAGAGGAGCATGATACATGCATAGTCAACTTGAATAACTATGATATAAAAACAAAAAGCATGGATAAACTTTTTTTAAAGATATCCCTGATTGCTACCAATAGCAGATTTATCTATGTTAAGATATTCTTTGTAAGAATACAAATCTTTACCCTCCCATACTAATAAATACATACTAAGGTTAAGTAAGGGCAGCACCATGCTGGCACAGTGGAAAGAGTGCTGGACTTGGAGCCAGGAAAATTCATCTTCCTGAATTCAAATCTGGCTTCAGATACTAGCTATGTGACCCTGGGCAAGTCATTTAACCCTGTTTGCCTCTGTTTCTTCATCTGTAAAATGAGTTGGAGAAGGAAATGGCAAAACACATCAGTATCTTTGTTATGAAAATCTCAAATAGGGTCATGAAGTATTTGACATGACTAACAACAAAAAGGTTAAGACTATCCACTGTAAATTGATTTTGTCAGACCTACATTTGATAAAAGTGAATCGAAGTTGTTGTTGTTTTTTTAACTCTTATTTTCTGTCTTAGCAACAACTCTAAGACAGAAGGGAAAAGGCTAGACTGAAGGCTTTGTCTGAAGCCAGATCTGAGCCCAGGTCCTCCCCGCTGTGAATTGAAGTTGTAATGGGGAGAGGGAGGAGCAGACAGACATAAGTAGAGTTCAGATTCTTACTCTTACATTTTTCCCCTTGACACTTTATCCCCATTATTTTATGGCTATCTCCAGATGTCCAAAGGCGATGGTAGTTGAGCTGGTAGCATTGATTTGATTCACCTGGCACATACCACTTCATGGGAGAAAGGAGAGAAGGTTGCTGCTGAGGTCATTTTTCCAAACTTTAATTTTTGACTCTAGCATTTACACAAGGTTCCAAATGAGCTAAATCAAGGTGAATTGCATGCAAATATGTAAGCAAACAAGTTACATGTGTTGGCAGTATGCCAGGCCACCAAGAAGAATTTTCTTTATTAAACAGCCGTGTCATGAACCTCTGTACTTTATCTTTAAAAAACAGATGCATCCTGGTTTGGCTTTAGCTCAAATTCAATTCAATTCAGCTCAACAAGCTTTTAATGAGAACCTACAACATTCAAAGTCTTGCTTAAGGCACTGAAACTACAAAGTTGAGCAAGACCTCTTCCTCTACCTAAGGAATTTACAATTTAATGTTGGAGTGGAAGAAGAATAAGATGTACACAAATAACTATGATACAAAGGAGATGCTAAGACTAAAATTCTCTGGAGACTATGTTTTAATTTATAAGTATTTATTAAATAATAAAAAGCAGACCAGGGAAAGAAAAGTCCTCTGGCCACATGTGGCTGGCCATTCCCTTAGTAAGCCTCCTCCAAGAGCTAAGATCCTGGTCCATATACACCTTTTCTCTCTAAATTTCCCAGAAGAAAAAAAAGCACCTATTTCCTCTCAGGACCTAAATTTATGTTTTTAGTGACCTCCCTTTCCAAAGTCCCTCCAATTGGAGGATTCCAACCTCATTTAGGATAAGAGCAGGTCTTCCAGATTCTGGGGATTCAGGAGGCCTTCAGAATGGTTTCAGAGTATGCATACCTTCCACTGTCTTTGTTTGTTGACAGATAAACAACAGGCTTAGTTTGTTCTTAATTCAATCAGAGAGTGGGTTAGTTGTCATTTCAAACTTAATATCAAAACTCTTTTTTAAATCCAAAATTAATCTGGGAGTACCAAAGAAAAGGAGTACAGGCTAGTGTTAATTTACACAGAGTATAATAGGTGCAAAGGAGGGGTTCAGGCAAAGTGCTATAAGAACTTTGAAAAAAAGGGGAAATTACTTTCAACTGATGGGATCAGAGAATGCATCTTCACTATAAGACATAAAGGGAAGAGGAGACTCAATAGGGAAAAACTAGCTATCTTCAAGCATTTGAAAAGCCATAATGGAAAAGGTGGAACCAAAAACAAAGGGTAGAAGTTGCAAAGAAACAAATTTAGGCTTTTCAAAAAAACTTTCCTAGCGAAATAGTTGTCCTAAAATGGAATGACCTGCTATAGGAAATAATGGATTTCCCCTTCTTGGAACATTTAGAAAGAGCTGGATGATTGCTTCATATGGCTCTTTCTTAATATATATATATATATATATATATATATATATATAATGAGATATTCCTTTCAGATATAGGTTAGTCTAGAATTCACCAAGATTATAATTAATTGTTAGCATGAGAATCTACCCCTTAGAAATCAACAAACAATAAAAATCAGGGTTTGATTTATTGTTAAATTGATTTCTAGGTTTAATCAAGTGATGAATATAGTGTTAATGCCAATTCAAATTAAAAGTGCATCATGGGTAAATTTTTTTCCAAGAGACAGTTGCTAAACATTTACCAGTATACCCCTGCACACAAGGCAAGATGATAGACAGTTAATAAATAGTGAGTAATAATTTGTTCAGTCCAACCACAATGTCTTACACATATTAGAGTCTAATTAATGGGTTTTGAGTTGAGAAAGAAGAGGCTGCCAAGTTTTAGAACACCATTTTTAATTTCTTTAACCACCAGATGGCACTGCTATTAATCTAACTATTTTGCAAAAAGGATCTAGGTCTGGAAAGTTCTCAATCTAGTCTCTCACCAATAGTCTCTCACTAAATAGAAGTCAGGGAGAATTACCAATCACCCTACTATTCTCAGAGAATGGCTTCTGGAGAAACCTCCAAACTTCTCATTCTTTAGTCTTCTCGACTTTGTCAGTTGCATTTCCACATTGAAGAAACCTGTCTTGAAGCCACACTCTCCTGATTGGTAATTCCCTCACCAGGCTGCCATTCCAGAAAAGTCAACAGCCACACTCACTTCTGTCTTAGCCCAACAGTCTCTAAATTTCACCTCCTCATTGGCTACCTTTGCCTCATGTGATCACCCTCTCTTCCCATCTTCCCCTTTCCAATTTCTCTTTAGATGTTGTCTTCTCGCATTAGAATGTAAGCTCCTCGAGAAAGAATAAGGAAAGTTTTTTCAAACCTGGAAGTACCATATAAATACTAGCTATCATCATTGTTGTCATCAAGGCTAGAAATTGTCTTGTTTGCTTGCATTTGTACCTCCAATAACTTAGCACAGTACCTGGCATATAGTGTTTGAGAAATGCTCTTTGCTACCTATCTATCTAATGTCTGTCTATCTGTCTGTCTATCTATCTATCATCTAGCTAGCTAGCTAGCTGTCTGTCCTCAACTCTCTCTGAAAGGAATGGAAATTTACCAAATCAGAATTAACTCCAAGTCTTTATTCTAGCAGAAATCTCATCTCCTTCCTAAAGTTGTTCTACATCCAATCTTGTGACCTTAACATAATTCAGGTGCCTTCCCAAAGGAACAGTCAAAACATGCTTACCTACGTATGATGTTTTACTGGCTTCAAAGCAATAAAAACAATAAACGATACATAATAAAACATCTAATCCCTTTCTGTGCCCACTTCCCTCAGACTCAGATATAGCACATAGGACATATTGAATGCAGGAAATTATTATTCCACTCCCTAGCCCTTACTGTTCTTCTGCCTTGGAACCAATACAGAATAATATTGATTCTAAAATGGAAGGTAAAGGTTTATAAAAAGAAAAAAAGATTAATAAAATCATGGCAATGGGGGTTAAGTGACTTGCCCAGAGTCACAAAGCTAAGAAGTGCCTGAGGCTATATTTGAACACAGGACCTCCCAACTGTAGGCCTGGCTCTCTACCCACTGAGTCATGTAGCTGCTCTTTCTGTCCAGTCTTTAAATGAAGACTCAGTCACTCTGGATAACAAAATTCTCTGACAATCTTAAATATATAAGGAACTAAGTCAAATTCACAAGAAATCAAGTTATCCTCCAATTAACAAATGGTTAAGGGATATTAATAGATAGTTTTCAGATGAAGAAATCAAGATTATCAATAATCATATAAAATTCTAAATCTCTCCTGATTAGAGAAATACAAATCAAGGTCAAGAATATCAAGGAAACTAATGAAAAAAATGGGAAGGATGGTAGCCTAGCAGTACCAGATCTTAAATTGAATTATAAAGCAGTGATCATCAAAACAATATGGTACTGGCTAAAAGAATAAAGGGTAGATCAATGGAATAGACTTGGGGTAAATGACCTCAGCAGGCTAGTGTTTGATAAAACCAAAGCTTTGGGGATAAGAACCCACTATTTGACAAAAACCACTGAGAAAATTAGAAGACAGTAGGGGGAAAATTAGGCTTAGATCAACATCTCACACCCTATATCAAGATAAATTCAAAATGGGTAAATGACTTAAATATAAAGAGGGAAATTATAAGTAAATTAGGGGAACATAGAATGGTATATCTGTCATATCTCCAGGAAAGGGAAGAATTTAAGACCAAGTAAGAGAAAGAGAACATTACAAGATATAAAATGAATAATTTGGATTATATTAAATTAAAAAGGTTTTGTACAGACACTTCCTGGCTGTGTGACTCTGGGCAAGTCACTTGACCCCCATTACCTAGCCCTTACCATTCATTTGGCTTAGAACCAATACCCAATATTGATTCTGAGATGGAAGGTAAAGGTTTAAAAAAATGTTTTGCACAAACAAAACAAATGCAACAAAAATGAGAAGGAAAGCAACAAACTGGGAGAATTTTTTTATAACAAGATTCTCTGACAAAGATCTAATTTCTGAAACATATAAAGGACGAAGTCAAATGTACAAGAAATCAAGTCATTCCCCAATTGACAAATGGTCAAGGGATACGAATAGGCAGTTTTCAGATGAAGAAATCAAAACTAGCAATAATAATAATATGAAAAAATGTTCTAAATCCCGCCTGATTAGAAAAATACAAATCAAAATAACTCTGAAGTACAACCTCACACCTAGCAGACTGGCCAATATGACAATAAAGGAAAATAATAAGTATTGGAGGGAATATGGCAAAATTGGGACATTAGTGCATTGCTGGTGGAGTTGTTAATTGATCTAACCATTCTGGAAGGCAATTTGGAATTATGCCCAAAGAATGCATGCCCTTTGATTCAGCAATATCATTACCAGGTGTTTGCCCCAAAGAGATAAAAAAAAATTGTACAAAATTATTTATAGCCACACTCTTTGTGGTGGCAAAAAAGAAAGAAAGAACCCAGGAGCTATGTGTTTCAACATGAAGATAATACTTTCCATGGGATTATAGTTAGAACCAGTGGGTCTTGGACTTCACCTAATTAAAAGCCTTTATTTTACTGATGGGAAAAGTCAATTTGAGAGAAACAAGCAACATTTGAACCCAGAACTTCCTGACTCCAACTCCTACATTTTTTCTATGATGCTGTGTTGCCTCTCAAGCTTTCCCCATAACTAACTAAGAAAAGCACCAAAGACATGGATGAATTTCAGAGCTCTATAATGAAAAGAGAGATCATGGTGAATCGAGGTGACAAAAATCAGAGGATTTTTTTTCTGATGTAAGCAAAAGCTTCTCAGATAGAGTGGGCATAGAGAAAATCTGTGGAAAAGGCAGGTCCAGGAATGGTATAGGGAGACAGTAGGGAAATATGATTTGTTAGTGGAAAAGTACAAGGTCTTAAAATACTGATCCTTAGACTCAGAGGAAATTAACTACAGGAAGGTAGGTAGATAGAGGGCTAGGTCTGGAATCAGGAAGACCTGAATTCAAATCTATCCTCAAACACTTACTAGCTGTGTGTCCTTGGGAGAGTCACTTAACCTCGGTTTAATGTCTGTTTCTTCCACTATAAAATGGAGAAAATAGTAGCAACTACCTCCCAGGGTTGCTGGGAGGATAAAATGAGGTATTTGTAAAATGCTTAACACAGTGACTGGCACATAGCAGGCATTTTATAAATGTCATCTATAATTATTATTATTGATGCCAATGGAGCACTAAAGATGGGCTACTCCATGATGAATGCAATGGGTAAAGGGGATAACATTGAGGGAGGGGAAGATCATGTTAGAAGTTCAGATGTGAGGTATGAATAGTCCAAACATGGGAGACCATGCCTTTCTGAAGAATTTTGAAGATCAAACAAGGAGCTGGCAATAAGCTGTACAGGTGTCAGGACAGAGAGCACTGAATTTGGAGTCCAAAGACATAGGTTTGCATCCTAACTCTGACATTAGCTGTGTGACCAGAGGGCAATTCACTTATCTTAAGCCTTAGTTTCCTCACCTGTAAAATAGGTATAACAATACTGACAGTAACAACCTCCCAGGGTTGTTGTGAGGAAACCACTTTGTAAACCTTTAAGTGCTATATGAAAGTGAACTATTATTACTAATGATGAAGATGACAATAAAATGTCACCAAGTCTCTTTCTTGGAAGTAAAATGTATACAGGGTCATCAACCATGAAAGAAAATAGAATATACAGAACAAGGAGGAAAAAAGATTTCCAGCTCTGGCTTCCCAACCACTTCAAATCCAAGTGCACAATTGTTACATGAGAAGAGCTAGACATTTGAAAAATCATAACTGCACCTAGTTTAATGATTGAGTTTCATTCTTTTCAGTCATATAAACCTAATGAACCATTGGGTCCCAAGCCAGAAACCAGTGACTTTAGTTTGATTAATCCCTGTGAGTTGAGGTAGATTCCATAATATTCGACTCAAAAAAACTATCATCTTAACTATATAAAATCATTTAATAATATTATTTTAGCATAATAATCCAGTATTCAATAAATGTATAATTTAGGTTAAATTGCCCTCTGGAGGCAACCAAGAAAATTGAAATATTGAAATTAATCTCAACAAATTCAAGCAAAATAGTAATGAATAATAATTGGGAAAAATAAAAATATTGACTAATTTATAATTTGAAAAAATATAATATCTATTCCTTTTGTCTTCAAAATACTTTTTCAAAGTCCTGAAACTGAATAAAATATAAATCATTCATTAAATGATCACAGACAAATTTCTATTTTTTCCCTTAGGCATCTTCACTATAAATCAATCAACCAACAAATATCTATTAAGCACCTAATATGTGCCAGTCATTATGTTTGACTCTCAAAAAAATATATGTTCTACTGGGAAAAAGAATCAGTCAGATACACAGGTATATGGAAAATACATATGAGATAGGCATAAGGCAATTTTTGTGGAGGAATACCATAGCAACCAAGAAAATTAAGAGATTCCAAGAGGCAGAGATGAGAGGATCACACATACCAGGCTCAAGGGACACCTGATACAAAGGCACAGATAAGATAAAAGAGGTGGTATGTTAAATATGAGAAAAAGCAAGAAGACCAATATGTCTGTAATGTAGTATATATAAAGGGAAATACTCTGTAATAAGGCTGAAAATATAAATCGGAACAAGGTTGTAAAGAGCTTTGAATGCTACAAGGGAAGAGTAGAGGACAACTACAAGTATCTCCAGAACTAATAAAGTGGGAAGACCAAAGCTGAAAGTAAACTTGGCTGTAGATGTGCCTGATGATGAAACATAAGTCCAATGCTATAAAGATCAATCTGGCATAAGAATCTGGAATGTAAAATCTATGGACAAAAATCAGCTGGACATGATCAAACAGGAAATATAAAAATTAAATACTATCTTGAATGTTAGTGAATGTAAATGAATTAGAATAACTTAATTCAAGTGATCATTACATAAACTACTGTGGGCAAGAATCTCTTGGAAGAAATGGAGTAGCCCTCATATTCAACAAAAAGGTGAGAAGAGAACTACCAGGAAATAATCTCAAAGATGACTGAATGGATTGTGGAACAATCAAATGTAATAGACTCTGCTACTAATAGTAATTAATGCAATGATCAAGAATAATTCCATGGAATTTATGAAAAAGAGTGCTATCCACCTCAAACCAAAGAACTATGGGAGTAGAAATGCAGAAGAAAATATATGATTTGTTCACTTGGTTATATGGGTATATGAATTGGGGTTATGTTTTTAAAAGATTACTCTATTAAAAATAGGAATAATATGGAAATAGGTTTTGAGTAATAAGATATGTATAAACCAATGGAATTACTTATCAGCTCCTGGAGGTGGGAGGGAAGAGGGCAGGGGAAGGACATGAATCATTTAGCCATAGAAAAATATTCTTTTAAAAATTAATTAAATAATTTGAAAAAATGACTGAACGGTATCTATTCAAATCCAAGGCAAACTGTTCAACATCCCAATAATACAAGTTTATGCTCCAGCCATTGATTCCAAAGAAGCCAAAGTTGACCAGTTCTATGAAGAACTAAAACATGTTCTAGAAATAACACCAAAAAATGTCTCACTGATCATAGGGGATTGGAATGCTTAAGTAGGAAATCAAAAGACAAATTGGAATAGCAAGCAAGTTTGGCTTTGGGATACCAAATGAAGCAGGGCAGGGACAATTTGTCTCATCTGGAGTTTTGTAAGATAACTTATGGGTCGTAGAAAATATTTTTTAAACCCTTACCTCCCATCTTAGAATCAATACTGTGTATTGGTTCCAAGGCAGAAGAGACATAAGGGCTAGGCAATGGAGGTTAAGTGACTCACCCAGGGACATACAGCTAGGTAATGTCTGAGACCAGATTGAAACCCAGGGCCTCCCATCTCTAGGTCTGGCTCTCAATCCATTGAGCCATCTAGCTGTGCGCCCCCCCCCCACAAATATTCTTTTTCAATAACCTGAAAGATGACTCTACACATAGATATCACAAAATGGTCATTATCGCGATCAGACTGACTACATATTCCATAGCCAAAGGTGGATAGGTTCTATATAGTCAGTTAAAGCAAGACCTGGAGCTGACTGTGACTCAGATTATGAACTTTTTATTGCAAAATTCAGGCTTAAATTGAAGAAAATATGGAAAACCATCAGACCATAAGTATGGCCTAAATAGCATACCTTATGAATATGAAGTGAAAGTGATAAATATATATGAGAGTATATTTGGTGGACAGGGTGCCTAAGAATCATGGACAGAGGTTCACAATATTATATTGGAGGCAGCAACAAAAAAACATTCCAAAGAAAAAGAAGAACATGAAAATTAAATGGCTGTCTGAGGAGACTTTTAAAATAGATGAGGAAAGAAGGAAAGGGAAAGGAGAATAGGAAGTTATACCCAACTGAATGCAGAATTCCAGAAAATAGTAAGAAGAGATAAGAAGGCTTTCTTAAATAATCAATGCAAAGAAATAGAAGAAAACAATAGAATGGTAAAGATAATGACTTCTTTAATAAATTAAAGAATTAAGGAAATATTTCATATAAAAATGGGCATGAAAGAAGAAAAAAATTGTAGGGACTTGACAGAAGTAGAAGAGATTAAGAGGTGGCAAGAATAATCAGAAGAAAAAGAAAGATTTTAACATCACCAATAACCACAATATTGTGGTTGCTGATGCTGAGCCAGATATCCTAAACAGTGATAGTGAACCTATCACTTCCTGGCAAGTAGAGGGGGAATAAATGGAAGCAGTGGCCTCAGAGATTACTGCAAACAAACACTACTGTCATGACCATTCAAAGACACTTGGAAGGAAAGTTATGGCAAATACAGACAATATATTAAAAAGCAAAGATATCACCTTCCAACAAAATCTGTATAGTCAAAGCTATGGCTTTTTCAGTAGAAATATATAACTAAGAGTTGGACTACAAGAAAAACTGAGCACTTTCAAATTGTGGGGCTGAAGACATTTTAGAGTCCATTGGACAGCAAGGAAATAAAATTAATTAATACTTACAGAAATTAATACAGGCTATTTATTGGAAGGTCAAATACAAAAGCTGAAACTTAAATGCTTTGACATCATAATAAGAAGGCAGGACTCATTGGAAACACTTTGATGTTAGAAAAGATGAGAGGCAAAAAGAAGGAGGGGTTACCAGAAGATGAAATGAACACAGTGTCAAGGAATCAATGAACATGAACTTGGACAAATTTTGAGAGACTGTGGAGGATAGAAGGGCCTGATATGCTATGCTCTGTGGGGTCAAAAAGAATCAAATGAATAAGAACAGCATTACAGAGAGCAGTTTCTGTTGAGTAATGACATCACAGGCCAGATTGCAAAGGGTTAAGCAGTAAGGGAAGAGATGATAGAGACAACTAATGTAGATAGGGTTTTTTGTTTGTGTTGTTTTGTTTTTTCTGAGGAAGAGAAATGAGATATAGATATAGCTTGGCAGGATGATATGGTTGTGAAAGATTTTATTTTATCTTTTTTAATAACCAGTTAGACTTGGATGTATTTGAAGGCAGCAAAAAGCTATCAGAAAATAGGGAGAATGTTTAAGGTTAGAAAGAAAGAGAAGATGCTAGTGGGAGTCCCCTGCTGGAAAATGGAGATGGGATCTAGGGTTAGCTTCCTGTAGAGGAAAAGAGAATTATTGATGGCCTCTGTCAAACCATATCTTCCTTTGTAAAATGACAAATGATTTTGCATCAGAATCATACTTAATTACTTGTAATAAAATGAGTGAGACTGACAGAATAACTGATCAGTGTTCAGATTTTAATTAAGAAGTACAAAAAGTTAAAGTTTGAGAACAGACATTTCTCAAAGGAAAAAAATCCAAGAGATCAACAACAACAACAAAAATGCTTCAAATCACTAATGATTTGTTGTTATTCGATTGTATCCAACTGATGTGGAAGAAACACATTCAAGTTTGTAGCAGGGTCTCACCCCAGAAACGGGAACTTAAACTCCATTCAGTCCAGAAGTCAAAAAAGAATTTTATTTGAAGTAGTGGTAGTTTTTGGTGTTATAATAGCTGGTGGACTAGTCTAAAGCAGTGATGGTGAACCTTCTAGAAACCGAGTGCCCAAACTGCACCCTCACCCTGCACATAAGCCTCCCCCTTACCTTAGACAGGGGAAGGAGGAGGTGCTCTCATTGGGCTGATGGCCAGAGGGACGAGTGATGTGGGGAAAAAAATGTCCTCAGGTGTAGTAGAGAAAGGGAAGGGAGCAGCCCCTCCCCCACCCCCCAGCATGCATGCCATAGTTTCAACAACATAAGTCTAGGAGCTAATCTGGTAACCATAGGGCCAGTGGATAAACCCAGGTACAGTAGAGTAGCCTGTTTGGAGCTGATAGTATGGAGTAGCAGCTCTGATGTAGGATGGTAGGTTCCTTCCAGGAATGAAGCTTCCACCCCCATGCATCAGGATTGATATATTTATTGGGGTCTGGTAGCTTAGCATCCCCCTTTCCAAATTTAGTTGGAAGTATGTTTTGAAGTTTGTTGCCATAGGGAACAAGGAGCATTGCAAGATTGGGGGATTCTTCTGGAATGCCGGAGCCCCCAGTGTGCAGGTTCCATGTTTCTCCATCATCCACCTTGTCATTATTTATCAGGAAGAGATCTTGCTGCCCTTCCAGATTGGGAACATGGGGAGGGGATACAGTACATTAGAGAACCACTATAGGTAACTAATTATTTCTAAGAACAATTTGTGCAATTAATAAAACAGAGAAGGTACAAAGCTGATGCCCAGTATAGAATTTTATAGATCTAGTACACAGAGTGAATAATTGAACAATCCACAATTCATGCTTGACTAATGCTGAAACTACATATTTTGCAATTGATGTTGAACTAGTGCTAACTGTTGGGAAATGTGAGATTTCAGAGTTCGAGGGTACCATTCCTATTACTACCCCTTACTGCCCACTGCCAGCCCATATCACAACTCTTCATGACTCCACTGGCCATCCTGTCCATGGGATTTCCTTGGCAAAGATAGTGGAATGGTTTGTCATTTCCTTCTCTAGTGGTTTAAAGCCAACAGAAGTTAAATGAATTGTCTAGGATCACACAGCTAATAAGTTCTTGAGGGTAGATTTTAACTCAAGTCTTCCTAACTCTAGGCCAAGTGCTCGATCCACTGAGCCATCTAGCTGCCTCCCAATAATTAGTGAAATGCACATTAAAACAGTTCTGAAGATCTACCTTACATTGGACTGGCAAAGATAACAAAAAAATGAAAAAAGATAATTGTTGGAGAGTCAGAGAATAATTGTTGTCGGGAATGATGCACTCTGGCTTGCTTTTAGTGGAGCTCTGAATTGGAAAGTAATTTAAAACTATGTCCCACCAAGTCACTAAAATGTGTATACCCTATGACCCAGCAATCCTGCTTCTCAACATTCTCTACAATTCCAAACCCCAGAGACCTGGCCCAGCTCCCCATATATGCCCTCACCAACAGGAATGACAAGCCTCTTGGTCTGTTCTCTCTCCACCACCTCCTTGAAATGTCTTTCTCTATGTGTGTCTCTCTTGAAGAGTATTTAGAATCAAGTGATATAAGTGTCTACAGGCAGGTGCCTAGGGGCAGTGTCATGCCTCTTCACCCCTTGCCCTCCCTCTTGGCCAATCAGTCACATTACTCTCCAAATAAGCAGTATAAGTATAAGAGCTCTCCTTTCACAAACCAGAGCAGCCTTGGGCAGAAGCAGGACTAGCTGGGTGAAGGAGTCACAGCTAATGAACTAAGAAAGGGAAATACATAAACAACTAGGTAACACAGAGGATAGAGTGCCATGCCTACAAGTAGAAGGATTTGGATTCAATCAGATCTCAGATACATCCTAGCTGTATGACCCAAATAAAACAGAAGGTAATGGTTTTCTAATAATAATAATAAAAGAACTAGTGGGGAAGGGGGTCAGCTGGGTAGCTCGGTGGATTGAGAGTCAGGTCTAGAGATGGGAGGTCCTGGCTTCAAATCTGACCTCAGACACTTCCCAGCTGTGTGGCCCTGAGCAAGTCACTTAATCCCCATAGCCTAGCCCTTACCACTCTTCTGCCTCAGAGCCAAAACACAGTATTGACTCCAAGACGGAAGGTAAGGGTTTTAAAAAAATTAAAATTAAAATTAAAAAAATAAAATAAAAGAACTAGTCTGATTGGCCAACTATTGTTGTCAATGCTTGCTAAACATTAAAAGAATATGGTAAGGGGTAGCTAGGTGGTTCAGTGTATTGAGATAGGACATCCTTGGTTCAAATCTGACATCAGACACTTCCTAGCTGTGTGACCCTGGGCAAGTCACTTAACCCCCATTGCCTAGCCCTTACCACTCTTCTCCCTTGAAACCAATACTTAGTACTGATTCTAAGATGGAAAGTAAGGGTTAAAAAAAAGAGATGGAATGCCTTTACATATAGTCTAGGTGGGTGAACTTCATTATTTTAGTAATATAGGCACAACTGTGTTGTGGTGGGGAACTCTGAACTTAACTGTCTGAATAACAACATTTTCTTTAAACACAAAAAGACCCTACAGACAAATTAAATAAAGTTTTGGCCCCTATTGTGTCTCAACATAAAAGCCCTTCTTTTGTTGTTTCAGACAGCTTAATGAATCTATCAAATCAGTTGCCTAACTACATATTCTGTGCCCTTCAGCTGCTGTCACATAGCTCATCAAATATGTTCTGCAGAATTCAACTGATGCACCCATATGGAAAATGGCCATTAATATTTTACAGGGAAAATTCTATCCTAGAAGCATTTGTTTCAGCTTAGAAAACTGATGCTTTCCAAGCACGTAAAAGAACACAAAGAAGATTTATTCTATTCATTTTTATCTCTAGTCTCAGCTGAGAAGTAAGGTTTATGGTTTGGTAGAAATGCTATAGTAACATTTTATCTGTTGTGGGTTTTTGTTGTTATTATTTAGTCATTTCAGTCATGTTAGACAATTTGTGACCCTATTTGGGCTTTTCTTGGCAAGGATACTGGGGTGGTTTGCCATTTCCTTCTGCAGTTCATTTTACAGAACTAAGGCACCTCAGTTATTTCCTAGCTGTATGACCCTGGGCAAGTCACTTGACCCCCATTGCCTAGCCCTTACTGCTCTTCTGCCTTAGAACCAATGCACAGTATTGATTCCAAGACAGAAGGTAAGGGCGATAAGAAAAAAAAAAAACTGAGGCAAACAGGGTTTAGTGACTTGTCCAGGTTAACATAGCTATTAAGTATCTGAGGTCATAATGGAACTCAGGAAGATGAATCTCCCTGATTCAAACCCAGCATTCTCTCCACTGCACCACCACTTTATTAGTAGGTATTGATTTTATTAGAACAATTTGAAGGACACCAGGAAAGTCCCCTATCTCATACACACACACACACACACACACACACACACACACACACACACACACACACACACAGAATCCTTGATCTCCAGCTTGCCTTTCTAGAGACTCGGCAGAATTTCTCCTTGGACTTCTCCTTTGGTTTGAATAAATGTCTCTCCCAAAAGACACTCATAAACACTCCTTATTCTGTTCTATAGCTTTCAGCCTTCCCATCACCCATTAGAAAGTTGCACCTATTAGAAAGTGACCTGGACTTGGTTGAAAGCCCAATTGCACCAATAAGAGAAACAGATGAGTTACTTATGGTTATTGTTTAGGAAGTAAATTACTAGCCAAACAAGAAATAGAAGTAATTACAAAAAATAAAATAGATAATTTTGATGATAGGACTATAAAGAACCTTTACATAAACACAAGTAATTTAACTAGAATAAGAAGAAAAGCATTTGACTTGGGGGGGGGGGGTACATTTTGTATCAAATATCTTTGAAAATGCTCTGATAGTTGAGATGTATCAGCAAGTAACAGAAACATGTAAGTCTAAAAGCTATTCCCCAAATAGATGTTGTCAAAATACCTAAACAAGCAATTCTCAAAAGAACTACAAAGTGTTAATCACCATACAAAAGGATGCTCCATATCATTAATAATATCAACATACAATCAAAACACATCTAAGGTTTTACCTCACATACAACAAATTGGCAAAGATAACAAAAGTGGGAGTAGTAACTATGGGAGGGATAGTAGAAAGATGGGCTTATCAGTGGGATCTGTGAATTGGTCCCATAATTCTTGAAAGCAATTAGTGAAAAATAGCAACTAATGTGTCCATAGCTTGTAATTCACAGATTCTACTATGAAGTATCTCCTACCAAGGGTGTCAGTGACAAAAGGAAAGGACTCATCTTTAGAAAATTATTTTTAACTACAATATTTGTAGCAGCAGAGAACTCGAAACAAAGTAAATGTCCACGTATTGGGGAATAGTTAAACAAGTTGTGGTACATAAATGTAATACTGTAATGAATGATGAATATGATCAATATAGAGACTCGTGGAAAGACATATAAACAAATGAAAAGTAAGAAGAACCAGGAAAACAAAATACATAGTAATTAAAAGAATTTAAATAGAAAGAACATAAAAAATTGAGACTAAATACTAATTAATTATAATGATCAAGCTCAAACCAAAAAAAAAAAGATATGAGAAGGTACCTCCCTCCCTTTTTGCCAAGGTGAGAGACTATGGGTGTGACTGTATAGAATTGACATTTTTGGCAATAATAATAGTACTAGCTAGTAACTACAACTTCTACATATCATTTCTATTACCCTCTAATTAAGACATAAACATATTGGTAACTTGAATTTTAGCAACCAAGGAGAGTAGTGTTTGGAAGCCAGTAAAATTGAAAGCAGAACTATAATGTTGGTTTACAAATATAAGCAAATTATCAGACAACATATATATTGAATTTAGGGGTGCATTAGAGTGTTAAGAGAGGATTAGCATCCCTGGTAAGAGGGCTTGCCAGCATTTTTCAGGATTTCTCACCCACCTTTGGTGTCCACCTATCACCTAACTCTCAACAGTGGTTCCAAGAAAATATAGCATGTTCAGCAGCTACACCAAAATAAAACCATCTTTGCAGACTGGCCAAACCACGTTGAAGGTAACCAAAAGGCCTTCAACCCAAGTGTGATTTAGGGGAATATCTACCCCAACATGTGAAAACTTCCCCCAGTGGAAAAGTGAAATGAGAACCATTTGCTCCAACAGCCATGAAAGTGGTTGAAGAGGCCACTATGGAGTGCTTAGAGCTTGGTCAGACATCTAAAACATCAAGGTCATCCACTGCATCCTGGTCCATTACCAGTCATCCTTACTTTGTCTTGCCACTGGACTTTGATGACTCTAAAAGAGAGAGGCTGACAACTTTATGCAACTCTGCCTCAATATAATTCACTTCACCAACAAGTCAAGACATTATCACTCAGCATGTCATTGATCTTCTTCAAAAACAAAATGTCAACAATATTGAATTTAGGGTACAAATATTTCACATGTTTAAGCCCACACATTTAATTTTCTTGAAATGTTTGTACTTATTTCTCATTTTACTATATCGACAACTTGGGATGCATTTGTCATAGAGAAGGAGGCAAGAAGAGCTTCTATTTAGTAGAACACCATTGTGCTTACAGAGTTAATTCTGTGATTTTAATTAATAACAATTACTGCCATTTAAATGGCACTTTTGAGCTTGAAAAATTTCACATTCATTATCTCACCTGAACTTCACAACCCTTCATTTTATAGATGGAGAAATGAAAGCCCCTAAAGGTAAAGTGATTTGTCCCAAGGTCCAGGCCACTAACTAAGCTCAGAGCCAGGATTTGAAGCAAGGTTTTTCTGAGTTCTTACCACATTGCTTGTTGACTCAAATGCTCTTCCTCCCTCTAAAATCCAATGATGACAAGACATCATCTGGTTAAAATATGGGTGCTGATCCTATTCCTCAATAATAGACTTAAAAAAACTTACATTTTGGTTGTATCAATGAAATGAGCATCAGGAAAGAATGGCCCCAGGTCTACATTCCTGGGATATGGTAGCTAAGTTAAACATTGCTATTGCATACATTTGTTCTCAAGGAAAAATTCTGCCCCAAGAAATATTTTTGCTCTGCTCAGAAGGAATTTAAATTCTGTCAGTTCACAAACACTAACAATTCAAGACCCCCATGTGTTCAATTGGAGATGGAGTTTGGCTACATGTTATTTTTTAAAAGCATTTACAAGGGTTAGTGGCCTTATAAATACACCACATGGGTGCAATTTTAGATTCTCAATTGTATCTAACATGTGGCGATCCATTAGCAGACACCTGATAATTGCTTCTAAGAGCTATGGCAGAACTGATTGCCAAATGACAAGCATTAAAATAAGAGCCCTTATAAAAAAAAAAACTTTTAAGTAACCACAATAGCAGCTGCCTTCATAGCAATTGGCATTGAAATAAATATGAAAACAACACAAAAGATGCTCAAGTGTAAAATGGAACAAATTTTAAGCCTTGATCATGTGATTGTCTTTAGGAAAACCCTGAAGATTTTCAAACTCTTGTGGTTGGATAAGCCACTTATTTTTATTATTTGTTATTATCTATTATTTACAAAGATTATGGCCAGACCAGACATAGAAAGTTTGCCCCTAGGGTGACACATTTTTGTCAGAACCCAATTAATGTGAGAGGAAATAATGAATAGGTGGTTGTGGTATAGGAGACATAATAGAGATTAATTAATAATAAGAATGCAGTATAATAATTAATAATAAGAATGCAGTATAGGAAGTGGCAAGATTGAATACCAAGTCAAGTGATTTGGACTGTATTTGGTAGACAATGAGAAATAATTAGAAAGTTATTTACTCCCAACCTGAGGGTAAAACAAAGAAGAGTCAAGAATGTGAACTCTCAAATAAAACTAAGTCCGCAAATACTCCCTCCATGGACACCAAGGAATGATCTGTTTCCTTAATCAGTGGTTCTTCCCAAAAAGGATATTTTTCCTCCTCAGTCTGAATGTGGAACAGAATTCAGTATTGGAATTGCCCTTACCCTCCTGTCCCAACAGTGAGCATACAACTGTCTTAGGGTTTTTCTAGTATTGTAGTGGAGAAACAGTTAAAATAAGGAACTCTGGGAAATTTATTGTTTCTTCTACAATTTATTGTTTCTGCTTCTGCTTCTGCATCTGCTTCTACAGCAGGTTCCATGTCAGAACCATAGCATGAGCAATCTCTTTTGCTGGATAAACTCTTCACATAATAATCTCTGAAAAGAGAATAGACACAATTATAAAGTTCTGCCAACTCCTGTAATTCATTATATTATTAGTTCCTTGAGAACAGAAACTTTTGCATTTCTTTGTATTCTCACAGTTTAGCACAGTGCCTACCATATAGTATGGAAGATGGGTGGCACAATGGATAAAATAGTGAGGAATACTCATCTTCCTGAATTCAAATCTGGACTTAGACACTTACTAGCTGTGTGACCTTGGGCAAGTCAATTAAACCCTATTTCCTTATCAAGAAAATGATTTGGAAAAGGAAATGGCAAACCATTCCAGTATCTTTGCAAGAAAACTCCAAATAAAGCCACAAGGAGTTGGAAACAACTGAGCAATAACAGCACATTGTAGACTCCTGATAAATACTATTTGACTGGCTACCCTAGAAGCTGAGGATGGTAGATCTCTTGAGCTCAGGAGTTCTGAGCTGAGGCAAGCAAAGTGTCTGGAATACATTCAGCATTAATATGTTAAAGTCCTCAGGTACAAGGGGTGTGCTAGGTTGCTCAGGGAGAAACAGAGAAGGTAAAAGCTAATGCCAATCTGAGTGGAATCAGCTGAGGAATAGTTTGATCTGCACTTTCAGTCAAGGTGAAATGGGGAAAACCAGTCTTTTTTTTTTTTTGACACGGATCAAAAATGATGAAGGGAGAGAAAGTCAAGAACCCTGGTAAAAGAAGTCTATTCTTTCTAAGTTCTGAAGCTTCAGTAGAACAGCAATGTTGCTGCTCTACCTAGCCTATCTACTACAGGACTGTAACCTTGGCACTATCCTGGGCATGTCATTTTTCTTCATCCCACTCATCCAATCAGTTGCTAATCCCATCATTTCTACTTCAACAATGTCACTTCTGACCCCTTCTCTCCACTCATACAACTATCAACTTGGATCAGACTCTCATCCCTTCTCACCTAGATAACTGCAACAGTGTCCTAATTGGTCTCCCTGCCTTAAATCACTTCCCACTTCAGTCCATCCTCCTTGACTCAGCTGCCTAAGTAATTTTCCCTAAGAGCTGGTCTAACCATATGAGTCCTCTACTCAATCAACTCTAGTGGTTTCTTACTGAACTTACAACAAAATATAAATTCCTCTATTTGTCATTCCTTGCTCCTCTGAACGCTGATATTGGGCTGGCTATAAAACCCAGTTTGGACTCACCTCCCAGACTCCTAAGTCCTATATGGTTCAACCTCCTGACCTTTCAAAACACATAAGATCAGAGACTCCAATATTTTTACTGAAAAACAGAGAAAAAAATAATAAAGTAAATGCAAAAGACTGAGTCCTGTTTTCACAAGTCTTCATGTCAGACTCAGAGCAAGAGGTCCTGCTCCTTAGAATAATTTCTGTCTCAAGCACAATTAGTAAAGGATTCAGACCAAGAGGAAAAGTCCAACCAAGATAGAGGGCAAGATAAACTAAGGCCTTCTGAAAGCATTTTCCTTTCTCTGCCTGTCACCAATCAAAGAGATTTCCATTAACCCTATGATTAGTGGACCAGAACCAGTTACAGAATATCTACACATGCACTGAAGTCCCTAGAAGGATTCTCTATTAACTATCATTATAATACCCAAAAGGAGGCTCTCCAGCCTCTGCCACAGGGGAAATTGAATTAGCTGACTATCATACATTCTGTACAAGTTCATGAGAACTGGGCTTTTAGACCTGTTTCCCACTACATTTAGGTACTAATTTCAAAACAAAAAATTTTATTGTCTTATGAAAGAAACAGAGAACTGAAACACCCTATTAATTTGTAGTTCACTAAAAAATAATGAATGTCTTCCATGAAATTCAATAAGTATTTAGTACCTGTTACATGTGTACTTTTTGTGGTTGCACAGACATTTCAGTCATGTCCACCTCTTCATGATTCCATTTGAAGTTTTATTGGAAAAAAGTACTGGAATGCTTTGCCATTTCTTTCTCTAACTCATTTTACAGCTGAAGAAACTGTGGCAAACTGGCCAGGATCACATAGCTAGTAACTGACTGAGGCTTGATTTGAACTCAGGAAGATGTCTTCCTGACTTCAGACCCAGCTCTCTATGCACTGCACCACCCAGGTGCCTAGCACTGTGTTAGATGCTGAAGATATAAAGATAAGCATGTAACAGTCATGGCCCTAAAGGAGTTTATAATCAACAGAATGTAATATTTTGTGCAGATAACAAATTGAGGAGTTTCCAGAGTTATCCACATCCGAGAGATTTCCTTTCTTTCCTCAATGAGCTCAGAACCTGGCTCACCGCCTTTCTTCTACAACTTCTGCCCTCATACTGGAGGATTTCAACATATGTATTATAATCCTCTAACCTCCCAATTTCTCAGCTTATTCATTTCCCATTACCTTTTCTACTAGGCTATACACAGATATGGTCATACTCCCAATCTTGCCATTACCCACAAATGCTCCATTTCTAATTTCATGAACTCTGGAATTCTCACACTGATCACAATCTATTATCATTCCATCCCTCCTTCTGTCTTGCAACCCATAAACCCTTTGTCCTCACCATGCCCTCTAGTCCTTTCATCCCTAAGTTTTCCTATGGCCATCACCCCTACACTCTCCCCTCCCCATCTTGAAACTTTGATGGACCAGATCAATTCTACACAATCTTCTTCTTTCAAGTTCCTTGCCCCCTTATCCTATTGAAAACTTTGACCTTCCATGCCTCAACCCTGGGTTACTCCCAACAACTCACTTGTTGCTAAATACATATGGAGATAATCACAAAACCTTTCTGTAAACTTGTCACATAATTTCCACTGGGCCCTAACTGTAGCAAGGCAATCCTGTTATTCCTCCCAAATGAACTCACCAGAGTAGATTTTCCAAACCTTTTCATTCCTCCTCAAATCTCCTGTGGCTCTCCCTTCCTTTGACCTCTCAGCTAAGAGCCTTGCTTCATATTTCACTGAAAATATTAATGCCATTTACTGAGATGTCCCTCTACCCCGCATTTCACATTACTCATATGCCTTTGGGAACCCAAAGTCCCAATTTCCTCTCTAGACCCAAACTTATTATTGTCTTGATTCTAAGCAATCCAATCAGAATCAATCCAGTCTAATCAAACCTAATACCAAAACTTACCCTTTTAAAAATCCAAAGTCAATATGGGATGCAGCCAAAGCAGTACTCAGGGGAAAATGTATATCCTTGAGTTCATATATTAACAAATTAGGGAGGGCAGAAGTCAATGAATTGGGCATGCAAATTAAAAAAATAGAAAGTGAACAAATTAAAAATCCTCAGATGAAGACGAAATTAGAGATCCTAAAAATCAAAGGAGAAATTAATAAAATTGAAAGTCAAAGAACTATTGATTTAATAAATAAGACTAGAAGATGGTACTTCGAAAAAACAAATAAAATAGACAAAGTACTAGTCAGTCTAATTAAAAAAAGGAAAGAAGAAAATCAAATTGACAGTATCCAAGATAAAAAGGGAGACCTCACCTCTAATGAAGAGGAAATTAAGGGAATCATTTAAAACTATTATGCCCAACTATATGGCAACAAATATGGCAATCTAGGTGATATGGATGAATACTTATAGAAATATAAATTGCCTAGACTAACAGAGGAAGAAATAGATTACCTAAAAATCCCCATATCAGAAAAAGAAACTGAACGAGCCATCAAAGAATGCCTTAAGAAAAAATCCCCAGGTCCAGATGGATTCACAAATGGATTCTATCAAACATTCAAAGAACAACTAATCCCAATATTCCAATATTATACAAACTATTTGACAGAATAAGCCAAGAAGGAGTTCTACCAAATTCTTTTTATGACACAAATATGGTACTGATACCAAAGCCAGGTAGGTCAAAAACAGAGAAAGAAAACTATAGACCAATCTCCTTAATAAGTATAGATGCAAAAATCTTAAATAGGATACTAGCAAAAAGACTCCAGCAAGTCATCAAAAGGGTTATTCACTATGACCAGGTAGGATTCATACCAGGAATGCAAGGATGGTTCAATATTAGGAAAACCATCCACATAACTGACCATATTAACAAGCAAACCAACAAAAGTCACATGATTATCTCAATAGATGCAGAAAAAGCCTTTGATAAAATACAACACCCATTCCTATTGAAAACACTAGAAAGCATAGGAATAGAAGGGCCTTTCCTAAAAACAATAAACAGTATATATCAAAAACCATCAGCAAACATCTGCAATGGGGATAAACTAGATACCTTCCCAATAAGATCAGGAGTGAAACAAGGATGCCCATTATCACCTCTATTATTTAACATTGTTCTAGAAACACTAGCAGTAGCAATTAGAGAAGAAAAAGAAATTGAAGGTATTAAAATTGGCAATGAGGAAACCAAGCTATCACTATTTATGGATGATATGATGGTCTATTTAAAGAATCCTAGAGAATCAACCAAAAAGCTAGTCAAAATAATCAACAATTTTAGCAAAGTTGTAGGATACAGAATAAACCCACATAAGTCATCTTCATTTCTATATATCTCCAACACAGTTCAGCAGCAAGAATTAGAAAGAGAAATTCTATTTAAAGTCACCCGAGACAATATAAAATACTTAGGAATCTATCTCCCGAGACAAACACAGGAACTATATGAACACAACTACAAAAAACTCTCCACACAATTAAAACTAGATCTAAACAACTGGAAAAACATTGATTGCTCATGGGTAGGACGAGCTAACATAATAAAAATGACAATCCTGCCCAAATTAACTTACTTATTTAGTGCCAAACCCATTGAACAACTAAAAAACTTTTTTACTAAATTAGGAAAAAAACATAACCAAGTTCATTTGGAAGAACAAAAGATCAAGGATATCCAGGGAAATCATGAAAAAAAAAATGCAAAGAAAGGAGGCCTTGCAGTCCCAGATATCAAACTATACTATAAAGCAATGGTCACCAAAATAATTTGGTACTGGCTAAGAGACAGAAAGGAGGATTAGTAGAATAGAGTAGGGATAAATGACCTCAGCAAGACAGTCTATGATAAGCCCAAAGATCCCAATTTGGGGGACCAAAACCCACTATTTGATAAAAACTGCTGGGAAAATTAGAAGACAGTATGGGAGAGATTAGGTTTGGATCAACATCTCACACCCTATACCAAGATAAACTCAGAATGGGTGAATGACCAGAATATAAAGAAGGAAACTATAAGCAAATTAGGCGAACACAGAATAGTATACTTGTCAGATCTTTGGGAAAGGAAAGTCTTTAAAACCAAGCAAGAGCTAGGGGAAAAAATCATAAAATGTAAAATCAATAACTTTGATTACATCAAATTAAAAAGGTTTTATACAAACAAAACTAATGCATCCAAAATTAGAAGGGAAGCATCAAACTGGGAAACAATCTTCATTACAAAAACCTCTAACAAAGGTCTAATTACGCAATTTTATAAAGAGCTAAACCAATTGTACAAAAAATCAAGCCATTCTCCAATTGATAAATGGGCAAGGGACATTAATAGGCAGTTTTCAGCCAAAGAAATCAAAACAATTAATAAGCACATGAAAAAGTGTTCTAGATGCAAATCAAACCAATCCTGAGGTATCACCTCACACTTAGCAGATTGGCTAACATGACAGCAAAGGAATTAATGAATGCTGGAGGGGGTGTGGCAAAGTCAGGACATTAATTCATTGCTGGTGGAGCTGTGAATTGATCCAACCATTCTGGAGGGCAATTTGGAACTATGCCCAAAGGGCAATAAAAGACTGTCTGCCCTTTGATCCAGCCATAGCACTGCTGGGTTTGTACCCCAAAGAGATAATAAGGAAAAATACATGTTCACGAATATTCGAATCTGCGCTCTTTGTGGTGGCAAAAAATTGGAAAATGAGGGGATACCCATCAATTGGAGAATGGCTGAACAAATTGTAGTAAATGTTGGTGATGGAATACTATTGTGCTCAAAGGAATAATAAAGTGGAGGAATTCCATGGGACCTGGAACAACCTCCAGGAAGTGATGTAGAGTGAGAGGAGCAGAACCAGGAAAACATTGTACACAGAGACTGATACACTGTGGTACAATAGAATGTAATGGACTTCTCCATTAGTGGCAATGCAGTGGTCCTGAACAACTTGGAGGAATCTACGAGAAAAATCACTATCCACATTCAGAGGAAACAATGTGGGAGTAAAAACATTGAAGAAAAACAACTGCCTGAATACATGGGTCGAAGGGATATGGTTGGGGATGTAGACTCTGAATGAACATCCTAGTGCAAACATCAACAACATGGAAATAGGTTCTGATCAAGGACACAAGTAATATCCAATGAAATTGCCAGTCAGCTGAGAGAAGGGTGGGGAGAGGGGAGGGAGGGAAATAATGTGATTATTGTAACCAAGGACTAATGTTCTAAATTGACTAAATAAACTAATTCAAATGTGAAAAAATAAATAAATAAAGATCCAAGGTCGATCTTCGAGTCTTGGGCTGCAGGCTAGTGTTAAATCCTCATAATCCTTTTCCATTTTGAACTCTCTGCAGCCTTCAGCACTATCTTATACTTGATCTTTTCTTCTTTCTAGATTTTTGTGACAATAAACCTTAATTAATTTAGAACATCTTTTGATTCTTCTACATGTCTGACCACTCCTCAGTCTCCTTTCCTGGATTTTCAGCCAGGTCATGCTCAAAAACCATGAGTAACTCTTGGGTTCTGGGCTGATAAGATAGGGAAATAATGGAGGGTAAACTGAGAAAAGGACCCAGGATAGAGTTAGGGAACATAATATGGATGAAAATCATACAAAAGATATTAAGGATCAATCAGACTGGTAGTTTTGATTTCTTTTTTTTCTTTAAGACAAGGGAGACCTGAGAAGGTAACCAATAGGGAGAGACAAAAAGATAAGTAGAGAATGAAAATTAGAGTGAGAATAGGGATAATAGTTGGAGTAATCTTCTAGAAAATGTAGACGGTGACAGGTTCATATAAAGGCTGGTGCTGGAAAGGAGAAAATAATAATAATAATAGCATTTATATAGAGCCTATTACATGCCAGGCATTGTGCTAGGCACTTTAAAAATGTTAACTCAATTTATCTTCATGACACTAGGAAATAGATGATATTATTATCCCTATTTAATAAATGAGGAAACTGAGGCAAGCAGAGTGATTTGCCCAAGGTCACACAGCTAAGTAAGTGTCTAAGGCTAGATTTGAATTTGCCTTCCTGATCCCAGACCCATCTATCTATTCACTGTACCAATTACATGCTTTAGAAAAGCCACCTTTTCATCAGAGACAAGAGTGAAGAAGATAACGGAGGATGATATCAGAAAAATATGAAGTGAAAAGGGAAGAAGAATTCTAAGAGAATGGCCTCAATTTTTCTGAGGTCAAGTGAGGCCTAGGAAAGGTATTCCTAGAAAATAGTTCATCTAAAAGACATCTATGAGATCATAAGGAAAAAGACTTGAACAAAAATATTTGTAGCCACACTCTTTATGATGGCAAAAAAAAAATGGAAAATAAGGAGATGCCCTTCAATTGGGGAATGGCTGAACAAATTGTGGTATCTGTTGGCGATGGAATATTATTGTGCACAAAGGAATAATGAACTGGAGGAATTCCATGGGAACTGGAATGACCTCCAGGAATTGATGTAGAGTGAAATGAGCAGAACCAGGAGAACATTGAACACTGATACTGATACACTGTGGTACAATTGAATGTAATGGACTTCTCTGCCAGTAGCAATGCAATGACCCAGGACAATTCTGAGGGACTTAAGAAAAAGAACGCTATTCACATCCAGAGAAAGAACTGTGGTTGCAGAAACACAGAAGAAAAACAACTGCTTGATCACATGGGTTGATGGGGATATGATTGGGGATGTAGACTCTAAATGATCACCCTAGTGCAATTAGTTATAATATGGAAATCGGTCTTGATCAATGACACATGTAAAACCCAGTTGAATTGAGTGTTGGCTATAGAAGGGGGTTGGGGCGAGGGGAGGGAAAGAATATGAATATTGTAAACATGGAAAATGTTCTAAATTAATTAATTTTTTTTAATTTCCCAAATTAAAAATAAATATATAAAAGACATCTATGTGTTTTAATGGAATGCAGCCTCAATTTTACCCAATTTTATTATATTAGCCAAAATAAACTAATACCACATTAGACTACACTGAGACAATATCCAGGAGTAGAGTCAGGTAATAGTTCTGTACTCTTCCCTAACCATACCACATCTGGAAAATCATGTTTGGTTCTGGGTACTATGTTTTAAGAAAGACATCAGTAAGCTAGAGGTCATCCTGCACTCAAAGAGCAAATAGAATCGGTGAATGTCTTACATTAATTCCATATCAAACAAAGTTGAAGAAACTGGAGAGGTCTGACATAGAGAAGAAAAGAAGACTTAGATGGAGATAAGAAGATTGTACTAAAGTTCCTGTAGATACTTGTAGGAGAAAGCTTTATTTCATTTGTTTTCTTTGGCCTCGAAGAAATTAAGATCAAAGATTCAGAGAGGTAGACTTGGGCCAATGTTAATTCAAGCAATTTCAGCAGTCCCAAAAAGAATAAATGGCTTCTAAAGATAGAGGGTCTCTACTCCCTGCAGACCTTCAAGGAAAGGTTAGATACCCATTAGTTGGAGATGTTGGAGAAGAGATTCTGGGTCATCAATGGAAGTCATTCTTCAGTCATATCCAACTCTTCATGACTCTACTTGGGGTTTTCTTGGCAAAGATACTGGAGTGGTTTGCCATTTTTATCTCCATCTCATTTTACAGATGAAAAACTGAAGCAAACAGAGTTAAGTGGGTTTCCCAGGGTCACGTAACTAGAAAGTGTCTGAGGCCAGATTTGAACTTGGGAAAATTAGCCTTCATAAATCCAGACCCAGCACTTTACTATACCATCTGGATGTTGGTCATGAACAGCTCATACTAAATTACTTCTGTAATCCATTCCATCTTATAGATTCTATATGATATGCAATGTACAGAATTAAATAATGTTTCAGATCTGGCCATCAAACCCACATCTTTTTGCCTCTATGGTAGCATTTCCACTATACCACCCTGAAGGTCATAGAGGGGATATGTAACTGGGTCAAACATATACAGGTCTTAGAAATTCTTTGTTTATTACCTGGCAGATCCAGACCCAGAATTCAGGAAGCAACTATTTTAATAACTATATATACTTCTGAATATTTTAGTGCTATCTTAAATGTTTGCTTGGCAGAATCCTTTTGGCTTACCAAAATTATATTTTTGTTAGGATCTTAAATACTCTTTTCATCAAATGTAATATATAGATATATAAACACAGTGTGATAAAAAACTTCCTATAGTGCCTTTATGACTCTCTACTTCTGGATCTCTGTGAAAGTTGTCCATTTATTTCATGTGAATTTCAAAACTACTTTGCTATTGCTTCAGAATTTTACCCTTTCTGAATTTGGATGAGTTCCCTATCTCTGTTCAATACTGAAGCACATAGAAATTGTTTAACAAGTCAATTAGATCAGATATCAAGACATAATTTAATAATTACTATTCTTAGAACCCTTCATCTTTAGGACTCTTGAGAGACATTATCTCATTAATCCTCACCACACTGCAGGGAAGAAGAAAAGCAAGTGATGGGTACTGCTGAGCCCTGCTTAGCAGTAAAGCATCATAGTGGGTAGGTTTCCCAGGAAGTGGAGGAGTAGTGTTATTAGGAAGCCTGGCAGGGAGGAGAATGATAGGGATTTGGAGGAGATGGAATAAAGAAAATATAATTAAGAACCAACAATCTAAAGGACAGGAATACTGTAACTTGAAAATGAATTGAGATACCATAGCTACACAGCCATTCATAGGTATGTAAACTATAAGCAATTGGCCATATAGGCAACTGACTTTTTTTTTTCTCTTCAACTTATATGAACTGATGTAAAAGGAAGTGAGCAGAACTATACACAATAACAGTAATATCATAACAATAATCAACAGTAAGAGAAGACATCAGGGGACCCCTGGCTGGCTCAGAGGATTGAGAGCCCAACCTAGAGACAAAAGGTCTTGGATTTAAATCTGGCCTCAGACACTTCCCAGCTGTGTGACTCTGGGCAAGTCACTTGACCCACCCACCCCCCTTGCCTATTCCTTACCTCTCTTCTGCCTTGGAACCAATACACAGTATTGATTCTAAGGCAGAAGGTAAGGGGGAAGAAGAAAGGAAGAAAGAAAGGAGGAAAGGAGGAAAGAAGGAAAGAAGGAAAGAAGGAAAGAAGGAAAGAAGGAAAGAAAGAAAGAAAGAAAGAAAGAAAGAAAGAAAGAAAGAAAGAAAGAAAGAAAGAAAGAAAGAAAGAAAGAAAGAAAGAAAGAAAGAAAGAAAGAAAGAAAGAAAGAAAGAAAGAAAGAAAGAAAGAAAGAAAGAAAGAAAGAAAGAAAGAAAGAAAGAAAGAAAGAAAGAAAGAAAGAAAGAAAGAAAGAAAGAAAGAAAGGAAGGAAGAAAGAAAGAGAGAAAGAAAGAGAGAAAGAAAGAGAGAGAGAGAGAGAGAGAGAGAGAGAGAGAGAGAGAGAGAGAGGGAGGGAGGGAGGGAGGGAGGGAGGAAGGGAGGAAGGAAGGAAGGAAGGAAGGAAGGAAGGAAGGAAGGAAGGAAGGAAGGAAGGAAGGAAGGAAGGAAGGAAGGAAGGAAGGAAGGAAGGAAGGAAGGAAGGAAGGAAGGAAGGAAGGAAGGAAGGAAGGAAGGAAGGAAGGAAGGAAGGAAGGAAGGAAGGAAGGAAGGAAGGAAGGAAGGAAAGAAAAAGAATGTTTGTGGGGGCAGCAAGATGACTTAGTAGATTTGAGAGCCAGTCCTAAAAACTGAATGTCCTTGGTTCATATCTGGCCTCAGACACTTTCTGACTGTGATCCTAGGCAAGTTCCTTAACCCCATTTGCTGAGCCCTTGCTGCTATTCTGCCTTGGAACCAATATACAATATTAATTCTAAAACAGAAGGGAAGGGAAGAAAAGATAAAGAAAAAAAAACTTATCCTCTCTGATCATGCAAGACAATTCCAAAGAACTCATGATGAAAAATGCTATATCTGCACATAGAAAAATAATGGATTCTGTGTAAATGTTGAAGCATTTTTTTCATATTCTTTATTTTTCAGGTATGTATGTGTATTTTTACAACACGCCTAATGTAGAACTATGTTTAGCATGACTTCATATATATAGTATTGTATTCTTACCTTCTCGATGGGTAAGAGAGGGGTGGAGGAAGGGAGAGAATTTAGAACTAAAAATGAAAGTAAGTAAGTTTTCTTCATATTTCCATAGAATTTGAGTCACTCTGTAGCAGAATTGGGATATGAGAGACACAGAGTCAAAGAAAGGTTGAGAAAATCAGAAACAGAGATTTAGAGAGAGAACATTTATTAAGTACTTATTATGTGTGAGATACTATGCTAAGCTCTGGTACCACAAACAAGAAAAAAAGCAAAACAATTCCCACCCTAAAGGAGCTTACATTCTAATGGAAGATTACACATACTTACACATACAAGGGAAGCTGTGAGGGAATCCCCAGCCCCATGGTGGGAAGAGGGGAGTCCAGGGAATCATAGGTTGAATCAGGTTTGGCATAGACATTATTATCATGGGCACTTCCTCAAATGTAAGTATGGGAACAAACCACCAATCCAAGGAGGAGACCTTCAATGTGCAGGTATCCAGGGGGTCACAAGCTCATCCTTGGTTTAGCAGCCTATTAGGATAATTTGCGTTTCTTTTTCTAGATATAGACACCCAGAGGGACCTCTGGAATCACATGAACGTGAGTCAAGTCTGCTTGCCCACACTCTTATTGGGTTCCTTTGGATATATTGTCTAGGATATAAGAGGTTTGTTTCTAATCAACTCTAAGTGCCTCAAGTACAAATTCACTCTCCTCTTGGAAGCCCCAACATACCACTGGGGCTCATCTGGGTTTGTATGCTTTCTGAGCTAGTCTGCTTGTTCCATCATGAGTTGTCTTGACCTCCATCTGGATTCCCCTACACATTTGAAGGGATCCATGGGAGAAAGATTATTTTACATTATTCAAAGACTCCCTGGAGAATTTTCATCTGGATCTCTACCTGGAGTAATCTATGCATTTCTAGGTTTTTCCTGGAGATATGTATGAGTTCTGGAGAGTTCTGAGGGAGGAATTTTCACACAGAACAGTTTGTTTTCTTACCTGATAGTGAAAGGATAACTCCTTTTTGACTTGACTTTCCCCAAATTGAACATAACCGCCTATCCTATATATCTCACCCCTCCTAAATCTATACTCCAACCATTAAGACCTCCAATCTCTCCACCCCTCAGTACTGCTGCATGTCATTACTCCTTCTCTAATTTCATTTTTCTCCTTTTCCAATATTAACCCAATTCAGGAATGCACCAAGGGGAAGAAAAAGAATTTCTTCCTCTGTGCCCCAAAGGCAATAATGACTTGCTGTAGAATCACATAGCAGTCTAAGCCTAGAATTTTCCTTAGCTGTCTTCTTCTACTTTTTTTTTTAAAAACCCTTACTTTCCATCTTAGAATCAATGCTAAGTATTGGTTCCAAGAAAGAAGAGCAGTAAGGGTTGGGCAATTGAGGTTAAGTGACTTGTCCAGGGTCACACAGCTAAGAAGTGTTTGAGGCCACATTTAAACCCAGGACTTCCCATCTCAAAGCTTGGCTATCAATTACTGAGCCACCTAGCTGCACTTTCCTCTACTTCATATTATCTTTTCTAAGCACAGATCAATGACTAGTGATCCCAAGAAAGGGACATTTCCTACCTTTTAGCACTTGCCTTGTAAGTCAAATGTTCCTGTTTGTGGAAATTGGAGTACTAGAGAAGAGATTTCCACAATGGCAAGATTCTCAGAAATGAACATCACCATTCCAGGATCATCTTACATTTGAAGGACTAAGCAATGTCTTGGCTGTCCAGAAGATATTAATCTTCTGAGTTTCTCAAATAATACATGTCCTAGGTGAATGTGGAATGTCTGTTCAGCAGTCCAATAAAGTTGTCATTTCCTTCAAGTTCATTGTTGTTCTTCCTTCATATTCAAAAAGGACCAATGGCTTTTGATAAGAGGATAATGTTTTAACTTTTAACTTTTGCATGAATTGGATGTAAGGGAGACAAGGTTGCACAAAGTCATCAGCTTCATTCTCTCTTCCAGTGTTATCAAAGTCCAATGACAAGTCAGGACAATTGGTGACAGCCCAGGATGCAATGGATGATTTTAGCATCTTTGATATTTGATCGAGCTCTAGGCACTCCATAGCCTCTGCTTCAGCCACCTTTGTAACCACTGGAACAAAGTTGTTCTCATCTGCCTATTCTTTGGGGGAAAGTCTTCATATGCATATGGTAGACATCTCCCTAACTCAACAACTGGTCTGAGATCTGTCAATTACCTTCAGGTTGGTTTAGTCATCTTCTGAGATGGTTTTACTGGGCTGTGACCATTGTACATGCTATTTCTGGTATTACAGGTAGATGAGCAGCCCTGAGAAGAGCTAAGCATGGCCTCTCACTGGAAGTGATAATCCTTCTGGAACACCCCTTAGGTTCAGATATAGATACATATATAGTAACTCTTGTGTGCTGCCATATTTCCAGAAATCATAGAATGCAAAAGATTCTACAAGTTGCAATTTCGCCACCAATGTGTTGAATATACAATTCTCTCCACAACCCCACCTTTGAGTTTGATCAGTTTTAATTATATTTGTCAATTTGAAGGCTCTGTAGTTTAAAGTTTTTTTTTATAAATAATTTTTATTTGACACTCTAGAAAGCACTTTGATATGTAATGATAGTTTACTTAGTGAGTGGGCAAACTTTACTCAGGACTTGGCTACTTGATTGCTTCAGAGGAAAAAGAGAAATATTTACAATTTTTTAAAAGGATGGGGGAGGGGGCAGCTGGGTAGCACAGTGGATTGAGAGCCAGGCCTAGAGATGGGAGGTCCTAGGTTCAAACCTGGCCTCGGACACTTTCCAGTTGTGTGACAAGTCACTTGACCCCCATTGCCTAACCCTTACCATTCTTCTGCCCTGGAACCAATACCCAGTATTGACTCCAAGATGGAAGGTAAGGGTTTAAAAGAAAAAGAAAAAAGGATGGGGGAGGAAGAGTCAATAGTGAAGCCAAATTCAGCTGGATTCCTGCTTCAAAATCAGTAAACAAAAAGTTAATGCTTGGAAAGTATTGCCCTTTTGGATTGCCATAGAGGACAATGGTAACTTACTCAATTCATATCAATTTTTGCTCTTTTAGAGAAAAAAGAAACATTAAGACTGTCCTAACTTTTTTTTTAACTTTCCCTGTCCATGCTACTTTTTCCATCACACATGCATGCGTGTACACACAGTCTCTCTCTGTCTCTGTCTCTGTCTCTCTGTCTGTCTCTCTCTGTCTCTGTCTCTGTCTCTCTGTCTCTCTCTCTCTCTCTCTCTCTCTGTCTCTCTCTCTTCTTCTCTCTCTCTCTCTCTCAAAAAAATTCTTCCTAATGGTTGAGCAACAAAAATTTAACCGGTTTATTGAAGAGTCAAACAAAACTGAAAAGGACTAAAAAAATAACAAAAGCCCATTTAGAGGAACTGTCCAATTTGAAATAAAATGTGCCAGAACCATTTAGACACTTAAATACATGTGGTAGGCCTTGAGGCATACTCATTCCATGCCTCTAATGCTAAAGTTTGAAGACCTTTTCCTTTCCTTGGTATACCATATCTGCATAAATGGGAGATGTAGTTTTCCATTTTCCAACTCATTCATACTTTGATAAGTAACTTTCCTGTTCTTGTTTCCCAGCTTCTTTTATATAAGTTTGTGACTAGAGAAAGGAAAAACCTCCTCCTTAAGGGACTCCCTATATTCTATATTCGGTCCTCTAGGTCCCTATATTCTACTGACTACTTGGCTTAGTTGATCAGAAAAATAGTAGCTCTAACATTTGCTAACAGAATTTTTCTGATTGAGAAGTGAATCTGGCTCTTCATGCAAATTTTTTCACTCTGAAACTGTAGAGTTTGAAATTCTTTTTACTGACAATGGAATGACAAGAATGATCACTCTGCTTTTGCAGGGAAAGATTGTGTGAATTGAGCATTTTGTGGTGTTTCCATTTCACAAAATGTCAGATACCACATATGTGGCCATTAACACATAAGTAAAACACTTAACTTTTTTAATTGTCTTATTTTAAATATGCTTTATGATGAGGAGAGAGAAAAACTAAATTTCCTGTATAGTTTTCATATAGAAGACATGTTTCCTTTCCTCCAACCTGTCACCTTTTAGCTTATTTTCCATTTCCGTATTATTTCTATTTTAAGAAATGTTCCCACTTAAGAAATCTCTCCTCTATACATTTTCATGACATCTGCTGTTTCTGGAGTGGGAAGCTTGTCTGAAAGGTAAATTTAATTTGGTCAGGCCCCAGGAGATGTTATTTAAAGATTTTATTGGAACAAGTGTTATGGTTTGAATCCAAGGTAAAGGATTTCAAGGCTGCTAGGAAATATATCACAGTGGAATTCATAAGTACTAAATTAATTTAGTTATTCAGCTCAACAGATGTAGCCATCACCAAATGTAACTACATCAAGTAATTCACATTGTTCTAAAATGAGAATCCAAAATGGTTATAGAAACAGTGGTTTTCTATTGGCAAGAACTTAAAATTATAATACATTACATGAGTGAAGGGTTTTCATGGTAATTGGGATGCCTAATGTTTTGTATCCAGAAAAAGTAGAGAATTTTTGTGAATTTTAACATAACATAATAATCTTTCCACCTAGTTTAACATACTGTCATGCTTAATAAAGTTTATATAGATACCAGAGATTCTTCACCTTTTTTGTGTCTTAGATCCCCTTTGGCAGCCGAGGAAAATCTATGGACCCTTTATGAAAAGAAAATGTTTTTATGTATAAAAGAAAATGCACAAGATTACAAAGGGAACCAATTACATTCTTTTAAATAATTCATTTGTTGGTTACATCAAAATTTCCAGGTATCTCCCTTCCTCCCTACCTTCCCTACCTTCCCTACACTAGGAAAGACATCACTTGACAAAAAATATATACAAACTCTGTCTTTCTACTTATCAGTTCTTAGGTAGACATTCACAAATTATTCTTCAAACATTAATTCTGTAGCTGTTTATAATGGTTTTCTTGGTCCTTCTTATTTCACTCTTCATAACTTCATGTAGGCCTTTCCATTTTTTAATGAATATATTTACACTTCTTACAGTGCAATAGTATTCCATCATAATTATAAGCCACAACTTGTTTAGCCATCCCCCAGATGATGGACAACCCCTCAATGTCCAGTTCTTTACCACCACAAAGATAACAACTATAAATATTTTAAAATTTTGTTCTTCTATGCCCAAAGGGTGCTAAAAGACTGTCTGCCTTTTGACCAATCCATAGCACTACTGGGTTTGTACCCCAAAGAGATAATTTTAAAGGAAAAAGACTTGCTCAAGAATATTTATAGCTGCGCTCTTTGTGGTAGCAAAAAATTGGAAAACGAGAGAATGCCCTCCAATTGGGGAATGGCTGAACAAATTGTGGTATATGTTGGTGATGGAATACTATTGTGCTAAAAGGAATAATAAAGTGGAGGCATTCCATGGAGACTGGAACAACCTCCAGCAAGTGATGCAGAGCAAAAGGAGCAGAGCCAGGAGAACATTGTACACAGAGACTAATACACTGTGGTATAATCGAATGTAATGGACTTCTCCACTAATGGCAATGCAGTGATCCTGAACAACCTGGAGGAATCTACAAGGAAAACCACTATCCACATTCAGAGGAAACATAGTGGGAATAAAAACACCAAAGAAAAACAACTGCTTGATTACATGGGTCGAGGGGGATATGATTGGGGATGTAGACACTAAATGATCATCCTAGTGCAAACACCAACAACATGGAAATGGGTTCTGATCAAGGACACATAATCCCAGTGGAATTGCAGGTCAGTTATGGGAGGGGTGGAGGGAGGGGGAGGGAGGAATAGAAAATGATTTTTGTAACCAAGGAATAATGTTTGAAATTGACCAAATAAAAAAATAATGTTAAAAAAATAAAATAAAATTTTGTTCTTTTCCTTTTTCCCTGATCATCTTGGGATACAGACCCAAAAGAAATGTTGCTAGATCTAAGGGTATACACAGTTTTATAACTCTCTGTGTATAATTCCAAATTGCTCTCCAAAATGGTTGGATCAAATCACAGTTCCACCAGTAGTGGATGTGTCCCCAGTTTTCCACAAAATCAGGATCAAACAGCTAGGAACTTTCTGAGGTTAGATTTCACTTCAATTATTACTTACTCCAAACCCAACTCTGTGTCACCTTGGTTATCTATATAACCATGATCAAGTGACTTCATTTCTCTGAGCCCCATCTAGAAAAAGAAGTATTGGGCCAGGTCTTCTCCATGTTCCCTTCCATCTATGAATCCTGGGTAAATGGAAAGAAAAAAAGCCAGAAATTATATTCTTTCCTTGCCAAAAGAGACCATTTCCCTTACCTCTTCTTTTGGTGAAGCCTACATTTATCCTGAACCTCCAAATCAATAAACATTTATTGAGTACATATAATATCTTGAGTCCTGCTCTAGGTAATCTAGGGATTTCTTCTTTCTAAGTTATTATAATCTTGTTGGGGAGGCAAAGCATAAACATACAAGAGCAACTCCGTGGTGAAGAATATTGGTTCTAAGGCAGAAGACCAGTAAGGGCTAAGCAATGGGGGTTAAGTGACTTGCCCAGGGAGATACACTGCCAGGAAGTGTTTGAGGCCAAATTTGAACCCAGGACCTCCCACCTCTGGGCCTGATTCTCAATCCACTGAGCCACTCAGCTGCCCCCCACTGTAACTATTGTTGGGCGCTCTGGCAGAATTCAATTTTAGACCGAATAACATGAATCTCTTGCAGTGAATCTATAATCATTCTGAAGGTCAGATTTGATGTATTTCTCTTTTTTTTAATTAATTTCTAAATTTCTGAACCTAACAAATCATGAACATTTCCATATTCAAAGTAGAACATAAAAAGAGGGTTGTATAGGAAACAGTGAATACAGCTTACTTTGAACACATAACTGTGTGGATATTGTCCTGAATATGGCAAATATCCCCAAAACAGGAATATTTCCATACACAGAAGAGAACATAAAAAGATGATTATAAATGAAACAATGACTACTGCTTGCTTTAAATATGTTACTGTGTACATGTTGTCTTGAACTTAGTAACATCCCCAAAACATGAACAGTTTCATATACATTCAGTTCTCAAAAGAGAACATAAAAAGATTACAATATGAAACAGTGACTACTTGCTTTAAATGTCTAATAGTGTGCATACTTCATTAAATTTAGTAACATCCCCAAAACACTGATATTTCTATATATGAAAGATGACACAAAAGGATTATAGATAAAATAGTAACTACTGCTTTTTTCAACATGTAACTGTATGTGCATATTGTCCTGAACTTAGCAAATATTCCCAAAATATGAATATTTTCACATTCAAAAGAGAACATGAAAAGAGTATACATGAATAAGTATCTTTTCCATACCACTTGTTATAAAAATATAAATTCAACTAATTACTTCTAGAACTGTGCTATTTTTCTGTTCTTTCTGCATTGGTCTGTTCACATTTTAAATGTTTCAATGGCTTTCCTCATTTTTCTCTTCTTTGGGGATCAAATTTGCTTCTATCTGAATGTGGACTTAACACCGTACTCTAATAAGGTCAGGATTGTTATTTCGAAAAGGCAACTCTTAGATAAAGAAACTCCTACCAATACAGCTTCACCTTAGAGAATCAAGCAGTTGCTATAGAGCACAGAGATCTTAAATGACCTGCCTGGGTCACATAGCTAGCATGGGTCAGGGATCAGCAGTAGGGTTTGATCCCACATGTTCTTGGATCTGAGGCCAGCTCTCTCTCTACCATACCTCTTTAGAAGTTGAAAACAAAAGTGACTGGGTTTATAGGTTTTTCCCAGAACCAACAAAATTTTGTAGCTGCTCAGGAATAAACTTTCAATTTTCAAGACATCTCAGAAAAAGTGAAGATTCCAAAAGGATAGTTTTTCCTTCCAATAAAAGGTAACCAAAAAAAATATTAATAACTATTCATCCATATGCCTGATTTCTCATCAAAATAAAAGCTTTATGAAAACAATCCATTGACATAGGAACAATTGAATGGGATGGAAAGCTGTTTAATGATGATTTCAGAGAACACACACACACACATACACACACACACACACACACACACACACACACACAATTATACACAGGATATCCCAAAAGTCTTCATGCAGTATTAAGCTTTAATAGTTCAAATGCCATCTTATTCATGAGACCTTTCATGCTGCTAGTAGTTCTCCCCAAAATTGTTAAGGATTTCATTTTTAATTTATTTTGTGATAGTTAAATGCACTTGTAACATTATTGATTTGAACTTAGATTATCCTACTACTTTCCATCACTTCCTATCCTTTAAATTTACATCCAACAAAATTTTATACAGTTAAATAACTGCAGTGTTCTCAGTATATCACAAAGGTCAAAGAAGGACATCATTCCAGCCACACTGTGATGGCTGAAATCAACACCAGCTTTAAAAAAGTAAAGCTCCTAAATTAGAGAGATACTATCATTTTTGTTTCTTTTTCTTATTTTCTTTCTTATTAGAGTTTGCCCTAAATTCTAACCCATCAAAAATCTTTTTAGATATTGGCTCTTTAGGGGCATCTCAGTGGCTAGGTAAATAAAATAGAGTGCTAGGTCTGGGGTCAAGAAGACTTTTAGTTCAATACACTGCTGGTGAGTTGTGAATTAATCCAACCATTCTGTAAGGCAATTTGGAATTATGCCCAAAGGGCTTTAAAAGATTACCTGTCCTTTGATCCAGCCATAGCACTGCTGGGTTTATACACCAAAGAGATAATAAGGAAAAAGACTTGTACCAGAATATTCATAGCTGTGCTCTTTGTGGTGGCAAAAAATTGGAAAATGAGGGGATGCCCTTCAATTGGGGAATGGTTGAACAAATTATGGTGTAGGCTGGTGATGGAATACTATTGTGCTGAAAGGAATAATGAAGTGGAGGAATTCCATGTGAATTGGAACGACCTCCAGGAAGTGATGCAGAGTGAGAGGAGCAGAACCAGTAGAACATTGTACACAGAAACTGATACACTGTGGTACAATCGAATGTAATGAACTTCTGTACTAGCAGCAATGCAATGATCCAGAATAATTCTGAGGGACTTATGAGAAAGAATGCTATCCACATCCAGAGAAAGAACTGTGGGAGTAGAAATGCAGAAGAAAAACACTTTTTTTTAAATGAAGACATTTGCCCTTTTCCAGTCTATAACTCTTCTTTAGTTCACCTTACTATTCCAAAGATCCCAATCATATCTATCCTTTCTTTCAAAACACTCAAATGTAAGTCATATAGGGCCTATTGTCCTAAGTTATCAAGGGCATAGGAGCTCTGTTATTATTTCCCTGTTTATCATGAGAACAGCTCCCTATTTTCTATTTTTGTTCTACAAACTAGTACTAAGGTCATCCACTTTTGTTGAGAAAATAAAAGCAAAATAGGATTAAGCCAAATCTGAGTTCTCCAGATTCTGTACCCTCATCCCATACAACAGTCATCCATCTTTTCTTCAATTTATCTCTTCCACAAATAGCTTTTCAAAAAAAAGTCCTTAGTTCTGTTCACAAGCCTTAGCTCATTCTAGTCTTTAGCACAGTTCCTACTGTTCTTACAGGACTTTTGTATCCATCCTTCATTACATGCTCTTATTCCAATTTGTGTTCAATTTTTTTTAATCTACTCTAGTTAATAAGAATTTTCTTATGTTTCCATGTCAGTCTTTTTTTAACTCCACATTTTTCTCCTCTTAAGGACTATTTCTCATTTTACTGATCATAAATTTAAAGCTCGAGGAGACCTTGCAGATTATCTAGTCTAAGTTCCTCTTTTTTTAAGTAAGAAAATTCAGGTGATTAGTCCAAGATTCCACAGGTTGTTGTTCATCCTTTGTTTTCAATAAGAATCAATGACACACAGGGTCATGTCTTGACTTGCTTAAGTGAGGGAGCCATTAACTGAGCTCACTCTCCCAGAGTCATCAAAGTCCAGGAGTAAAATAAAAGTCAGGAAGACTGGTGATGGGCCAAGATGCAGTGGTATAACCTTGGTGTCTTCAATGACTAGCCAAGTTCTAAGCACTCCCCTGTGCCTGCTTCAGCTTCCTTAAGTGATTTGAGAATTTTCTTCAGCTTCCACTTCTCCAGTCCTCCTTTTTTTTTTTTAATCAGAATTAGATCAGGTAGCTGCTCCTCTCATCATTTCCTCTGTATTCTGAGAAAGAAAATTGTGAGTAGACAAGTCAAATTGTGACTTTTTTTTTAACCCTTACCTTCCATCTTGGAGTCAATACTGTGTATTGGCTCCAAGGCAGAAGAGTGGCTAGGCAATGGGGATTAAGTGACTTGCCCAGGGTCACACAGCTGGGAATTGTCTGAGGCCAGATTTGAACCTAGGACCTCCCTTCTCTAGGCCTGGCTCTCAATCCACTGAGCTACCCAGCTGCCCCCCAAATTGTGACTTTTAATTAAACTTCCAGAGGGTATAAGTATTCTCCATTTTTATTGTATCTTATTCTTATGGCAGTTTTTAAAATATATATTTTAGGAAAATAGCATCTAAATCCTCCATCTAGCAAGACAGATTATAGTATAATTCCATAACAATATCACTTCCATTTTCTCTTTCCTTTTTAATCTCACTCAAAAGCTACCTGTCTCAAATTCAAGTTAGTGATCTCAACAGATTCCATATAGAGGTATTTGCAAAAGCAGTGAAGGTCTAGGAAAAAAGTTGTTGAACTATACTTCCCTCCCCAGAGCAGAAGTGAGGGACTGCTCAGGCAGAATGTTATTTATCTTCTCAAAGGTAATCACTATATTGTACATGTAGCAAGGCTCTAGATTTATTCTCCCAACCCACAAACACCCTCAGAATGGGTTCCCAGAACTAGTCTGGCTGCATCTTCAGTCTAGGAACACCCTTGAAGGGTTGGGGAGAGTATCAGCTCAAGCCTCTATTCTGGTGTATTTCTCCCTTACAGTTAACAGCTAATGATTAGCACCCAAGTTCCATTAAACAAATTAATTGGTTTTGTAAAGGAGTTATTTACTACGAAGATATAGTAAGAACAGAAATACAAACATTTCCCAACTCTGGCAGGGAGAGGTGGTGCTACCTTGGACACTTAAAAGAGTGGGAAAGTTCACCTCCAAATTTATCATAGCTACTACATGAATATATGAAGCTCTTTCTTGGCTGCCTCTGATCTATGCTAAGTAAAATAGATGAGTGAGGATGTCAGTCTGCACCATCTGGACTGATTGTAAAACCTGGCATAGATTCTAGCTCCCAGAACTCTGACCCTTTAAAGCTAGCAAGGTCATCGAGGTCTCCAGTACTCCTTCACCTAAAAGCAAGAAAGATTAGGGACAGCAGAAACAGAAGCTGTAGCATCACCAAGCTGTATCAGCTGCATGAGGGGCACAGGTGAGAGAGAGACACCTCTGACACCTGGAGACCCACAACAACTAATCCTCCTTGCTCAAATGCCAGAGTAAGAAATTCACTTTGGCTGCTTGGTATGTTTTGAATGCATCCCATTTTTGAGATCCAAAGCTAATCAACTGTCCATCTCTTCTGCACACAGTTAACGGATCAGAACCAATTACAGAATATCTCTTCATGCTCCAAATTGGAGCCTCTTTTGCCTCTCCTACAGGGGATTACAACAGCCAAGCCTGCTGCATATGCTCCCCAGTCTCCTTGCTACAGATATTTTTGCTAAATTTGTTTTTCTTTGTTGCAACAGAGGGTTGAATCTGGAGTCAAGTGAGAGGTTTGGTGTGGTTTCTCCTAGAAAAAAAAATTGATGTAAAGACAAAAGTCTTCAATCAAATATTAAAAAAAAAAAACAGGTAATAGAGGAATCGGATAACAAAGGGATGAATAAGCCACAAAGAATACACTCCTAAGTCACTCTGTTCATTAATGGCCAACACACTCAACGGTAGTGGTCAGGCTCACAATCAAAATGGTTTAATAATACATCTAGTCAATAAACTAGGTACATTACCATTTTGAGCTTCATTTAAAATACCCCAAAATGTAAAAGAATTTTCATCTCTACTTGATGAAAGCCAAAGATGCAAATGAAATCAATGCCCAAATTCTTGAGCATGAGGAAACCAAAAAATTAGCAATGCTCTCTTGAGGGATATCCAAACAAATGCTGACTCCCTTGAAGAGAGAATGGATATGGGGAGAAGCCAAAGAATTCCATGACTTAACAAAACAACCAGAGAACTGTCACAGTTTCTCCCACACCCTTTCACATAACGCAGGGTGTACAAATGAGCTGAAACAAGGACAAGCTAGGTCGTTCCGAGCGGATAGACAATCAGATCTAAAGATGGGAGGTCCTAGGTTCAAATCTGGCCTCAGACACTTCCTAGCTATGTGACCCTGGAAAAGTCACTTAACCCTATTTGCTTACCCCTCATCGCTCTTTTGCCTTGGAACCAATACTTAATATTGATTCCAGGACAGAAAGTAAGCATTTTTTTAATGAGCTGAAACAACTAAGTGGAGCAATGGATAGAGTCCCGAGTCTAGAGTCACAAGAACAGTCATCTTCCTAGGTTCAAATCTAGCCTCAAACACTTACTAAACCTGGACAAGTCACTTAACCCTGCTTGCCTCAGTTTCCTCAACTGTAAAATGAGTTGGAGAAGGAAATGGAAAACCACTTTGGTATCTTTACCAAGAAAACCCCAAATAGGGTCACAGAGAGTCTGACACAACCAAAACAACCAAACAATAATATTTATGTTAGAATTAACTATTGCAGGGATGGGTAGCAAAGTGGATAAAGCACCAGGTCTGGAATTGTGAAGACCTAGATTTAAATCTGGTTTAGAATAAGAAGTGTCTAGTTGTATGGCTTTAGTCAAGTCACTGCCCTTCCCCTTATGTCTTAGTTGTTACAAAGCTAGAAAGTGAAATTAAAAAAAAAAAAAAAAGCTAACCATTGAGTCTTTACAAAGCAACAGGCAATAATAGTAATTCCAGCATACAGAATCCCCCTACATACATTGCTGGAGACAAACCCAAATTGCTTAAATAGCCTTTTTTTTAATTTTCAAATGTGTAACTTTCTCTGACTGATTCTTCATATCTTTTCTTTGCCAACCAGTGTCTGATTAGACTAAATACCACATCTCTACATAATTATAAAATGCCAAGACAAGAAAATAAGAGTTCATTCCAAATATTTTCTTTAATCCTTTTTCCGATGAACAAACATTAGTCTATTGCTCTGCCAGGTTCAAATTAATTTTGTTTCAATTGCATAGTCCTCTACGATCCTCAGATTTTGCTCCTTAGGAAAGTCCCCAAACCAGAGTTTCTGTTATTCTATGGCAGAAATGCTTTTATTTAGAAGTCATACCTTCACTAAAGACTACTGAGCCACCTAATAATGGTGTGAAAGTGGCCCTACGTTCTCGGAATCTTTGCCAGTATACCACAAGCTCTTCTAGGCTAGAAAGGCTTCAAGTATAAACTGTTCACCCATTATCTCAGGCCTACTCTGTCAAATTTCAGAGAGGCTGAAATATGAGGAATTTTTTCAGCCACATTTTTTTAACCTTTAGAGTCAATACTAAGTTCCAGTTCCAAGACAGAAGAGTGGCAAGGGCTAGGCAATGGGAGTGAAGTGACTTGCCCAGGGTCACACAACTGGGAAGTGTCTGAGGCCAGATTTGAACCCAAGATTTCCCATCTCTGGGCCTGGCTCTCAATCCACTGAGCCACCCAGCTGCCCTCCTCATATTAACTCTTAAATTCTATCTACCCCATCTTAGGAGGCTTCCATTCTGCAGCACTACCTATATACCCCCACTGAAGAAATCCCAGAGCTTTGAAGTAAACATGTAGATGATACAGGAGTTAGGGTTCTGGGCCTAGAATCAGGATGACCTGAATTCAATTTCAGCCTCATTTACTTAGTAATAGTAGTCTCTCGATAACTGAGGATGACTCTTGTCTTTTTGCATTTTCATCTATGATAGATGAGTGTGCACAAAAACACTTGTGCGTGAAGGAGATTTAAGTGGAAAAGCCGATGCACAGAGACAGTCCCACTCTCTCGGCGTTGGAAGCCTGGGTCCAGTGGCACGAAAAGTCATTACACCTGGAGACTTCCTCAGCTGCATTGGATGGCCGTGTTGTCTTTTGGGCTCCAACACGCCCTAAGCACTCCACAGTGCTTTGCTGCGTCGCCATCTCAGCCGTTGAACCTTCTTATTCTTATCTACTTAATAATTATTTAACTTGGGCCAAGTCACCTAACTGCCATCCATCTCAGTTTCTTCAGTTGGGAAATAATAATACAATAGGTGCCTCACAGTATTGGCAAAAAAAATCAAGTAAGATATCCGTAAATGCAGTTTTGAGGGACTGACTGGAAATTAATGGTTCGTGCCACTGGGAGAGCAGCAATGGTATACCAAGGCAGAGAAAAAGAGTGCTTGCTGGGGAAAGAATTTGTTCAAGTCAATGACAAAGCACAGACTAAATACTTGCTCTTTGCTAAGCATTGGGAAAACAAATAGAAAAACAGGATAATGCTTCAAAGATTTCACATTTTAATTAGGGAAAACAAAACATCCAAGAATTCTGCTCCTGGGGAGATAGAAAAGCTCCTGAAGCAGAGGAGTTTGGTAACAGGGTAGATGGTAACACCCAGGAGGACACGGGGTGCACCCACATGCCAGAGGACGATGCCTAGAAGCCAGAAAAGTCCTGAACAACTTCAGGACACAGCACCAGACCTGGAGTTGGGAAGACATAGGCTCAAATCTAGCCTCAGTCACTTGTTAACTGTTTTAAAATGTAATTCTTTGTTCTCTTTGATTTTACATTTGTGAAAGGTATTTATTCCCTTTGTCTATTTTGAGTTAACACTTTGTTTAACAATAACTTAAGTACCACTACTTAGTACCTCACTGGATTGTGAAGACAGGATTAACTCTCCTTTGTCTACTTTTGAATTTAATAAACAAAAGCTTGAGTACCCTACTTAGCACTAGGTGGAGGGCTCTCCACCCTTTCAACTCAATCAGCCAGGAAATGAGAATTCACACCTCAGTTAGCCAGGAATCTGTGAACTCTTTTGATAAGTATTCACCTCTTCAGAAAGTGAGAAGTTGTTCCTACAAATACTGTCCCCTGGGCAGTGCTGGGAAATTTGAATTGGCCCTTGTGGAAAGGGGAAGGGACAATAAGCCACTATAAAAGGCCCTGAATTTCTGGAATTGGGGGAATCAACTCCAAAAAAGGAGTTGACTCCAAGAAGGAAGTTAGCTTCAAAAAGGAAGGAGCTTCAAGAAGAAAGTCAGCCTCAAGAATCATCTCCAGCTCAAGTCATCGTCTTGACCTACCTCTTAGAGGGAACTTGGGTGAGTGGATAGCTGGCTGTCCTTTCCTGTCTTCTGGAGAGAGTTTAATTCTGAGTAACGGTCAACAAGTCTTGGCTGAGTAGAGTACCACAGAAACAGATAGATAGGCTAAATGTCTTCTCTACCTTTCTGTATTTCTCTACTTCTACTCTTTCCACCTCTTTTGTAAATAAAAGCTATTAAGAGTCATTTTTACTTGTAGTAATAATACTTTAAATTAGTGACTAATTTCCATATATTTTAGTCAAACCATTAAAATTTAATTCTTACACTGTGTGACCCTGGACAAGTCACTTAATCCCTTGAGGTTCTTCTGTTTTAGAATTTATTTACTAAAACAGAAGGTAAGGGATTTTCAAAAAATTATAGTACAAGACCAAAACAAACACACACAAAAACATCTAAGTCTTTTCCATTGGAATAAATGTCAAGTCAGTGAACTGAATTTTTTTCTCATTCTGTCCAAATTGCTAGCACATGCATGACATATTAAGTAATTTGTACAGTTTACTAATTAGAATGTGTTGTTCCTCAATCACGCTAGAGCATAAAGACTTTATCAATAATTGAAATCAATTCGTAGGACTGAATTTTATGCCAGCAGACATCTTTTCAATTATTAGAATGGCTTGGTAATGCCATGAAGAGTGGGATGTGAATGCCCTCTCCTGTTGGGAAAAAAGAAGGCTATAGCCAAATCACTAAGTTTACCAGGGGTAACATATGAAATAATTAGAGAGAAATCATTTCACAAGCTTCAGACGCCCTCTCCTGGCTAGTGTATGCCATATAAAATGAAATGGAAAATTCACAAGGATCTGAATTATCTGGGAAAAGCTGTCAATCTTGAGAAGCCAAGCTAAAATTCGTGCTATTCCCTCAATAGTCAGGTAAAATGTAGACAATTTTTTTCTAAAAGGAGCAGTTGTTATTGTTATTGAATTAGATGAATAATTATGATTTTGGAAAATGTACTAAATTAATTAAAATTAACATGTCCCTGAATTACAGCATCAAATAATCCCTTCTGCCCATGTTAGTCCATATAAATACATCAGTACAGTACTTCATTGTAACAATATTCACTATAAAGCAGATTTTGGCATAAGGCAAGTCCGTCTCAAATCCTACCTATAGGATTTTTACTGCCTAATTACCTAAAGAGGTGCATTATAAAATGATTTCCCTTCTAAAGCAATCTCAGGCAGAAGTCCTTAGGGAAATATTACTGTAATAAATAATGAGGTTCTTCTGCATTTGAATGTAAGGATTTCCTCTCTATCCCCCCCAATCCCATGTTACTTTTCTTCTTTAAACCCTTACCTTCCATCTTAGAATTTATACTGTCTAGTTACATTTCATTATAGCAATAAGAATAACAAGAATTGGTGTTTATATAGTATTTGTCATATACCAAGTAGGATGTTAAATCTTTTAGGTTCTTATATTTCCATTTTTTCCCTTAGAGGTGAAATTATATGACTAGTAAATTACTCACATTGACTGAATCATTGTATTTCCTTGTAATACAGTTCATTTTTTTTTTGTCACACTGCTTAGTATTTTAAAGGTCAAGCAGTTTTATCTCAGTTTGTGCAACCTGCTTTCTGAAAGAGAGGTGATGGATACTAGAGGTAGAATAAAAGACCATTTCTGGAAGAAGAAAAAAAAGAAATCTATACTATGGATTGGTTGCAAGGCAGAAGAGTGGTAAGAGTTAGGCAATGGGGCTTAAGCAACTTGCCCAGGGTCACTCAGACACAGAAAATGTATGAGATCAGATCTGAACCCAGGACCTCTCATCTCTAGGCCTGCTTCTCAATCCACTGAGCCATTTAGCTTCCCCACCTAGTTATGTCTTTAAAAGTAAGTAAATTAATCAACATCTCACACGTACACCAAGGTAAATTCAGAATGGGCGAATGACCTGAATATAAAGAAGGAAACTATAAACAAATTAGGAAAACACAGAATAGTATATTTGTCAGATCTTTGGGAAAGGAAATACTTTAAAACCAAGCAAGAGCTAGAAAAAAATAACAAAATGTAAAATCAATAATTTTGATTACATAAAATTAAAAAGTTTTTGTACAAACAAAACTAATGCATCCAAAATTAGAAGGGAAGAAACAAATTGGGAAACAATCTTCATTACAAAAACCTCTGACAAAGGTCTAATTACTCAATTTTATAAAGAGCTAAACCAATTGTACAAAAAATCAAGCCATTCTCCAATTGAAAAATGGGCAAGGGACACCAATAGGCAATTTTCAGGTATAGAAATCAAAACCATTAATAAACACGTGAAAAGGTGTTCTCAATCTCTTATAATCAGAGAGATGCAAATCAAAATAACTCTGAGGTATCACCTCACACCTAGCAGATTGGCTAACATGACAGCTATGGAAAGTAATGAATGCTGGAGGGGATGTGGCAAAGTCAGGACATTAATTCATTGCTGGTGGAGTTGTGAATTGATCCAACCATTCTGGAGGGCAATTTGGAACTATGCCCAAAGGGCGATAAAAGACTGTCTGCCCTTTGATCCAGCCATAGCACTGCTGGGTTCGTACCCCAAAGAGATAATAAGGAAAAAGACTTGTACAAGAATATTCATAGCTGCACTCGTTGTGGTGACAAAAAATTGGAAAATGAGGGGATGCCCTTCAATTGGGGAATGGCTGAACAAATTGTGTTATATGTTGGTGATGGAATACTATTGTGCTGAAAGGAATAATAAAGTGGAGGAATTCCATGTGAACTGGAACAACCTCCAGGAAGTGATGCAGCATGAGAGGAGCAGAACCAGGAGAACATTGTACACAGAGACTAATACATTGTGGTACAATCGAACATAATGGACTTCTCCATTAGTGGCAATGCAGTGATCTTGAACAACCTGGAGGAATCTACAAGGAAAACCACTATCCACATTCAGAGGAAACACTGCGGGAGTAAAAACACCGAAGAAAAACAACTGCTTGGTCACATGGGTCAAGGGGATATGGCTGGGGATGTAGACTCTAAATGAACATCCTAGTGTAACCAACAACATGGAAATAGGTTCTGATCAAGGACACAAGTAATACCCAATGAAATTGTGCATTGGCTGTGGGAAGAGTGGGTAATGGGGAGGGAGGGAAATAATGTGATTATTGTAACCAAGGAATAATGTTCTAAATTGACTAAATAAATTAATTCAAATGGGAAAAAATTTTTTTAATTTAAAAAAATAAAAAATAAAAGTGAGTAAATTAGAAAAGTGCAATAAAACCAGAAAAAAAAAGGTATACTTTTTAGGTCATTCAACCCAGAGTCATTAAAACTCAGCAAGAAGGCAGAACTCTTTCACATTTATATGGCATGTGTTTATTTATTTGCATGACATATAAATAACACTGTATATTTTCATCACATCACAAGTATAATTTCATCTCAGCCAAATGTTAAATTTTTTAAAAGCTTGATTTTGAAAAAATAAATTAAATGAAGAAGGAGGTCTCAGGGAATGTTAGAATGTTCTTTTCTTGTCATAGTTCTATTCAAAGGTCATTGTTCAGTCTTTTCAATCATATCTTATTCTTTATGATTCCATTTGGGATTCTCTCAGCAAAGATGCTAGAGTGGTTTATCAATATCAATTCAATATTTTTATTCAATGATATGGAAGAGGGTAAAGATAACATATTTATTTTATTTTTAAGAGTAGGTCTTCCCTATCTCCGACTGGAAACATAGTAACCTCTCATGGGCCCAATCTCAACATTAATCAGCCCCAGAAATTTTAAGCTGCTCTGCCATTTTTCTGGCCTAGACTTAATCAAAGTGTCTGCCCTCCCCTCCTAGGGGATCATCACATTAGTGCTAGACTTACTGTGGACATCTGATTGGTTTTAACCCTACTGTAACTGAGAATTCCCAAACTTCAGTGATCCATCAGCCTCGGATTCCCTAGCAGCAGAGACCATAGGTCACATACCACCTTATCTAGCATGCTCATCAAAATTGTAGGGACAAAAAGTTGGGTGGGATAGCTAATATGATTGAGAACAGAATCATGGTCCAAAAAGATCTCAACAGACTAAGTGAAATGAGCTAAAAACTAACAAGATGAAATTTATTTAGACACATCAAAGGATCTATGACCTTATTTGTGTGGGTGCTCCCACATCCTCTGCTATTACAGTTCAAAACACTTCATAATTTAATAGATAGTCTTCAAGAGTTAATGTTGGAAGAGAATTTAACTATTTTTAGTCAATGTGGTTACAAGATTCTCCTAACCTAGTGAGGCTGGTCCTCAGGCAACAGACATACTATCCATTACTAGGACTATACTGGAAGTTTTTTCAGCTTATAAGAATTTATTCTCACCTATGTAAATTTTGCAATGACACTTCCACGCCACACTGAACAATTGGAGTAGGGCTTGAGTGGAAGAAGATAAAATTCAGCAGGAATAAATGTAAAATCCTGCATATGGGTTAAATAATTTAATCTACATAAGAGAAAGAAAGAATGCAGGTAAAAATAAGATATACATAAGCTGGGGAGCAATAATATTACCTACTGTCTCAGGTACCATTCAGTGGTACCCATGCCATTGATTTCCAGTGAATTAGCACATGGTACCAATTAGTTAAATTCATAAATATTATCCCATATTACAAGGTCATCTCCATGCAAAGAGCCAATTAATAAGTAAGCACTTATTAAATACTTACAATGTGCCAAGCCTGATTCAAGTATTAGTAGAAATATTGATGTCTTCTGACTAATTATAAAATCAAATCTGCTCTGGTGTTTCCTGTCAAATTGAGCAAAATGACAAAGACAAAAATAGAAAAAATCATAAATATTGGGGAGAGGCTGGAGAAGGAACAGCACACTTGCATTTTTGGTGAAGCTACAATTTGAACAATACATTCTACAAAGCTAAGAAGAAATATGTATTAAAAGTTACTAAAATGTCCATACTCTTTGACCCAGAAATTCACCTATGAAATATATATACTCCAAGGAAGTCACAGAAAGAAAGACAGTTTCCATATACATCAATACAAAAAAAGTATATATATATATAAATATATATATACTTTTTTTGGAGTAGAAAAGAACAAGAAACAAAGGAGGAGGAGAGAGAGAACTTGGATTTTTAAAAAAATTAATAAATGTTTAAAAATAAATAAATAAGTAATTTTTTAGAAAGAAAATATGTTTTAGAAAGAAAATACACATTTGAATTAAGAAAAGGCCACTACTTCTCTCCCAACCTTTTTTTTTTTTGCCAGACCTGTGATTTCATCAAGATGGGGAACTGCCAATACAAAAACTTATCTGTAATTTTTAATCTTAGAGATTCGTGTGAGGGATTGAAAGATTTAGTAGTTTGCCCATTGTCACAGTCAGATTAGGTTCAAAAACTGCCCATTTTGACACACTGCCTCTCACCTTCTGTCTAGCATCATTTACATGACAACTTTACTTTTCAATCACTCTTTCTCTGATGTTCTTTCTAATAATGGAGGCACTGACCTCTTCAGAACCTAGAAAAGATGAATTAGCCAAAGAAGAAAGGAATAACTTTACTAAAGTCACTTGACATTTAAGTAGAGGATCCAGAATTGGAACCATCTTCTAATTTCTTTTTTTTTTTTTTTTTAAATATATTTTATTTGGTCATTTCCAAGCATTATTCGTTAAAGACATAGATCATTTTCTTTTCCTCCCCCCCCCAACCCCCCATAGCCGACGCGTAAGTCCACTGGGCATTAGATGTTTTCTTGATTTGAACCCATTGCTTTGTTGATAGTATTTGCATTAGAGTGTTCATTTAGAGTCTATCCTCTGTCATGTCCCCTCAATCTTTGTATTCAGGCAGTTGCTTTTTCTCGGTGTTTCCACTCCCATAGTTTATCCTTTGCTTATGAATGGTGTTTTTTTCTCCTGGGTCCCTGCAAGTTGTTCAGGGACATTACACCACCACTAATGGAGAAGTCCATTACGTTCGATGATACCACAGTGTGTTTGTCTCTGTGTACAATGTTCTCCTGGTTCTGCTCCTCTCGCTCTGCATCACTTCCTGGAGGTTGTTCCAGTCTCCATGGAACTTCTCCACTTTATTATTCCTTTTAGCACAATAGTACTCCATCACCAACATATACCACAGTTTGTTCAGCCATTCCCCAATTGATGGGCATCCCCTCATTTTCCAGTTTTGGGCCACCACAAAGAGCGCAGCTATGAATATTTTTGTACAAGTCTTTGTGTCCATTATCTCTTTGGGGTACAGACCCAGCAGTGCTATGGCTGGGTCAAAGGGTAGATATTCTTTTGTCGCCCTTTGGGCATAGTTCCAAATTGCCCTCCAGAATGGTTGGATCAGTTCACAGCTCCACCAGCAATGAATTAATGTCCCTACTTTGCCACATCCCCTCCAGCATTCATTACTTTCCTTTGCTGTTATGTTAGCCAATCTGCTAGGTGTGAGGTGATACCTCAGAGTTGTTTTGATTTGCATCTCTCTGATTATAAGAGATGTAGAACACTTCTTCATGTGCTTGTTAATAGTTTTGATTTCTTTATCTGAGAACTGCCTATCCATTTCCCTTGCCCATTTATCAATTGGAGAATGGCTTGATTTTGTGTACAATTGATTTAGCTCTTTATAAATATGAGTAATTAAACCTTTGTCAGAGGTTTCTATGAAGATTTTTTCCCAATTTGTTGTTTCCCTTCTGATTTTAGTTACATTGGTTTTGTTTGTACAAAAGCTTTTTAGTTTGATGTAGTCAAAATTATTTATTTTACATTTTGTGATTCTTTCTATATCTTGCTTGGTTTTAAAGCCTTTCCCCTCCCAAAGGTCTGACATGTATACTATTCTGTGTTTACCCAATTTACTTATGGTTTCCTTCTTTATGTTTAAGTCACTCACCCATTTTGAATTTATCTTGGTGTAGGGTGTGAGGTGTTGATCTATTCCTAGTCTCTCCCACACTGTCTTCCAATTTTCCCAGCAGTTTTTATGAAATAGTGGATTTTTGTCCCAAAAGCTGGGATCTTTGGGTTTATCGTATACTGTCTTGCTGAGGTCGCTTTCCCCCAGTCTATTCCACTGATCTTCCTTTCTATTTCTTAGCCAGTACCAAATTGTTTTGATGACTGCTGCTTTGTAATATAGTTTTAGGTCAGGGACTGCAAGGCCCCCATCATATGTGTTTTTTTTCATTATTTCCCTGGGTATCCTTGATCTTTTGTTCTTCCAAATGAACTTTGTTATGGTTTTTTCTAAATCAGTGAAGAAGTATTTTGGTAGTTCAATGGGTATGGCACTAAATAGATAAATAAGTTTGGGTAGGATGGTCATTTTTATTATATTGGCTCGTCCTATCCATGAGCAGTTAATGTTTTTCCATTTGTTCAAGTCTAGTTTTAGTTGTGTGGCGAGTGTTTTGTAGTTGTGTTCATATAGTTCCTGTGTTTGTCTTGGGAGGTAGATTCCTAGGTATTTTATTTTGTCTAAGGTGATTTTGAATGGGATTTCTCTTTCTAGTTCTTGCTGCTGAGCTGTGTTGGAGATATATAGAAAAGCTGATGATTTATGTGGGTTTATTTTGTATCCTGCAACTTTGCTAAAGTTGTTGATTATTTCAATTAGCTTTTTGGTTGAATCTCTAGGATTCTTTAAGTAGACCATCATGTCATCCGCAAAGAGTGATAACTTGGTCTCCTCCTTGCCTATTTTGATGCCTTCAATTCCTTTATCTTCTCTAATTGCTACTGCTAGTGTTTCTAGTACAATGTCAAATAGTAGAGGTGATAATGGACATCCTTGTTTCACTCCTGATCTTATTGGGAATGCATCTAGTTTATCCCCATTGCAGATGATATTAGCTGTTGGTTTTAGATATATACTGTTTATTATTTTTAGGAATGACCCTTCTATTCCTATGCTTTCTAGTGTTTTTAATAGGAATGGGTGTTGTATTTTATCAAAGGCTTTTTCTGCATCTATTGAAATAATCATGTGATTCTTGCTAGTTTGCTTGTTGATGTGGTCAATTATGTGGATGGTTTTCCTAATGTTGAACCAGCCCTGCATCCCTGGTATGAATCCTACTTGATCATGGTGAATGATCCTTCTGATCACTTGCTGGAGTCTTTTTGCTAGTATCCTATTTAAGATTTTTGCATCTATATTCATTAGGGAGATTGGCCTATAGTTTTCTTTCTCTGTTTTTGACCTGCCTGGTTTTGGAATCAGTACCATGTTTGTGTCGTAAAAGGAGTTTGGTAGAACTCCCTCTTTGCTTATTATGTCAAATAGTTTGTATAGTATTGGGATTAACTGTTCTCTGAATGTTTGATAGAATTCACAGGTGAATCCATCAGGCCCTGGGGACTTTTTCTTAGGAAGTTCTTTGATGGCTTGTTGGATTTCAATTTCTGATATGGGATTATTTAGGAATTCTATTTCCTCTTCTGTTAGTCTAGGCAGTTTGTATTTTTGTATATATTCATCCATTTCTCCTAAATTGGTGTATTTATTGCCATATAATTGGGCAAAGTAATTTCTAATGATTGCCTTAATTTCCTCCTCATTGGAGGTGCTGTCCCCCTTTTCATCTTTAATGCTGTGAATTTGCTTTTCTTCCTTCCTTTTTTTAACTAGATTGACCAGTACCTTGTCTATTTTGTTTGTTTTTTCAAAGTACCAGCTTCTTGTCTCATTTATTAAATCAATAGTTCTATCACTTTCGATTTTATTAATTTCTCCCTTAATTTTTAGGATTTCTAATTTGGTTTTCTGCTGGGGGTTTTTAATTTGATCGCTTTCCAGTTTTTTCATTTGCATTTCCAATTGATTGATCTCTGCTCTCCCTTGTTTGTTAATATAAGCATTCAGGGATATGAATTTACCTCTGATTACCGCTTTGGCTGCATCCCAAAAGGTTTGGAAGGATGTTTCGCCATTGTCATTTTCCTCGATGAAATTATTAATTGTTTCTATGATTTCTTCTTTAACTAAACGGTTTTGGAGTATCATATTGTTTAATTTCCAATTGGTTTTAGATTTGGTTTTCCATGTACCATTACTAATCATTATTTTTATTGCCTTGTGATCTGAGAAGGCTGCATTCATTATTTCTGCTTTTCTGCATTTGTGTGCTTTGTTTCTGTGACCTAATGTATGGTCAATTTTTGTGAATGTGCCATGTGGTGCTGAGAAGAAGGTGTATTCCTTTTTATCCCTATTTATTTTTCTCCATATGTCTATTAATTCTAATTTTTCTAAGATTTCATTCACTTCTTTTACCTCTTTCTTATTTATTTTTTGATTTGATTTATCTAAATTTGATAATGGTTGGTTTAAGTCTCCCACTAGTATGGTTTTATTGTCTATTTCTTCCTTCAATTCTCCTAGTTTCTCCATTAGAAATTTGGGTGCTATATTATTTGGTGCATACATATTGATTAATGATATTTCCTCATTGTCTATAGTCCCTTTTAACAAAATATAATTACCTTCCCTATCCCTTTTGATCAGGTCTATTTTTGCATTGGCTTTATCAGATATCATGATTACCACTCCTGCCTTCTTTCTATCAGTTGAAGCCCAGAAGGTCTTACTCCATCCTTTAATTCTGACCTTGTGGGTGTCAACCCGCCTCATGTGTGTTTCTTGAAGACAACATATGGTAGGGTTTTGGATTCTAATCCATTCTGCTATTCGTCTACGTTTTATGGGTGAGTTCATCCCATTCACGTTCAAAGTTATGATTGTCATTTGTGGACTCCCTGGCATTTTGATTGCCTTCCCTAATTCTAACCTTTTCTTCTTCGGCTCTACCTTTTAGTCCAGTGATTTACTTTGAAACAGTCCCCCTTGTCCCCTCCCTTGATGTTTCCCTTTTTAGTCCCTCCCTTTTTGTTCCCTCCCCCTCCCCCCTCTCTTACCCTCCCTTTTTGTTCTCCCTCTCCCCCTCCCCCCCTTGGTTTTCCCTTCTCCTTACCCTTGTTGGGTAAGATAGAATTCAAGATCCCAATGGATCTGGAGGTTTTTCCCTCTCAGAGCTGATTTCCCTGAGATTGAGGTTTAAGTACCCCCCCCCCTCTCTTCCTCTCCTTCTTATAGGAGTTTTCTTCCCCTCCCCTTCCCATGTGAATCTTTGTGTGAGAATGATTATTCTATTTGGTCTTTCTTTACCCCCTATTTATACATTACATTTTCCCCACATGTTAGTATACATAGGTTGATACAAATGTAGTCCTTATAGAAGAGAGTTTGAGTAAAAGAAGAAGATAACATTTTCCCCTTTCCTTAATATTTACCTTTTCAGGTATTCCTTGCTCTTTGATTTTCGGTATCAAACTTTCCACAGAGCTCTGGTCTTTTCTTTGCAAAAAGTTGGAAGTCTTCTATTTTGTTGAATGCCCATACTTTCCCTTGGAAGTATATAGTCAGTTTTGCTGGGTAGCTGATTCTTGGTTGGAGACCCAGCTCTCTTGCCTTTCTGAAGATCATGTTCCATGCCTTACGATCATTCAGAGTAGAACTTGCAAGGTCTTGTGTGACCCTGATTGGCATTCCTTTATATCTAAATTGTCTTTTTCTGGCTTCCTGTAGGATTTTTTCTTTTGTTTGATAGCTTTGGAATTTGGCAATTACATTCCTGGGAGTTGTCTTTTGGGGGTTTAGTGTAGAAGGTGTTCTGTGAGCTCTGTCAGTGGCTGTATTGCCCCCTTGTTCTAGAATCTCTGGGCAATTTTCTTTGATTATATCTTGTATCACCATGTCCAGTTTGGTGTTTATTTCTGGCTTATCTGGGAGTCCAATTATTCTTAAATTATCCCTTCTCCCCCTATTTTCCAGATCTATCACCTTGTCGGTGAGATATTTTATGTTCTCTTCTAATTTCTTGGTATTTTGGCTTTGCTTTATTGATTCTTGCTCTTTTACACGATCGTTGTCTTCCAGCTGCCTGATTCTGGCCTTTAAAGCCTGGTTTTCTTTTACAGTTTGGTCAAACTGGTTTTGTAGATGCGTGAATTTCTTTTGCATTATTTCCAACTTTTCCTCCCAGAAGGCTTCCATCTTTTTGGTCATTTCTGATTCAAATTCTTCATAGGTTTGTGGAGAGTTTCCATTTCCTTTGGAAGGTTTTGGAGCATTTTCTTTTATATTATCTTCTGTCTGCTCTGTATTTTGTATTTTGGCTCCATAGAATGTGTCCAAAGTCGCCCCTTTCTTCTTATTTTTCTTGGTATTTTGGGGCTTCTGTGGTTCTGTGGAGTTTGTCATCTCTGAATGTGGAGGATTAGTTTTTCTTGTCTCTTTCTGGTGTTCAGAGGCAGTCCTGGGCAGATAGTTCTATGGGCTTTCCCTGGGTTAAACTGAATATGCCTCACTGGAACTGGAATGGAAGGGTCGGACCACGAGGCCACACTCTCCCCCCGGCTCGCTTTCCGGAAGTTGCCTTCAGAATCGCTGGCCGTGAGGCTGTTTCGCAGGCCTGCGGGGGGATGGGCTGCCGCTTCCCCAAGCTCCGAGAGCACAGACTTTCACTGAGACTTGGATAGCAGGATCCAGCCCGTGAGGCTGTCTTGCCCGCCCTGAGGGTTGCTGTTGTTTTGACCAGCTCTCTGCAGCGGAAGCCCCAGGCAGTAACTTTCACCGGGACTGTAGAAGGCCCTGAGGGTTGTTGTTTCCGAGGACCCTGCTCTCTGAGCCGGCCGGGCTGCGGCTTCCGGGAGCCTTGGACTCTGCGCTCCTACCCCTGAGGTCCGAGTGATCTCGGGTTCTGGCTTTTAAGGGGAGCCGTACCTTTTGAACCGGGTCCAGGTCCAGGAGGAGGGTTCCCAGGGTCTGTGCTGTTGATCGTTTTGAATTTCGGCGCCTTAGGAGCTTATCGTTTGAGATTGGTCGGGAAGGGTTTTCCGGAGATCTGAGCTTTAGCTTTCTCTAAGCCGCCATCTTAACCGGAAGTCCCCCATCTTCTAATTTCAAGTGAGCTCTCTTCTACACCATATTACCTCACATAGTGTCAATCATCATTACCTTCACATGGAAGCATTTAAAAAAACTACCCCATGTTCAAGATACAGTATGGATCTGAATCCACTCAAAACTATATGTTTTTACTTTACTAGCCAGTCAAATGGCACAACTAATTCAAAGCAAAGATATTTTTTAAAGGTATAATGAAATAGTCTTTTATTAAGTGTAAAATTAAAATTAATATTCAATAACTCCAAGTATTATATTTTTTGAAGTTTATTAATAATCACTTGAAGTAGAAAGAAAATAAACTAAAAGAACTAGAAGTTCAACCCTAATTATCTAACAAAAAGTAAACCCAGATGTGTAGATTCTCCTACCTGGCATAAAGCCCTTTTTCCCAGCAGCAATCAGGGGAAAAGAGAATAAGGGGCAGAGCTATGCAAAACTTATATCCTTCCTACATTATGTGAATTTTAGATTCATTCCACCCTGCTTAATCTAACAAAACAGGAATGTCTACACCCCTACTTAAGGATTAAGTGTTGAGAAGGATGGCCTATGACAGACATGTGCTAACAAATGAGAAATCAGAAACAACTGACAGACCCCCTGGGCTGTCCTAAGTCAAGCTTAAGCTACCATTGGTACATGTGAGATGCAGGAAGTGATGTAAAAATGGTCTATATATTTCTATATATAAAAACGGTCTATATATTTCTCGTCACTTCCTCTCTCTGTCCTCTTTTTTGCAGAGAGGTGACTGGTAGCAACATGCTGAGCGTCTTGGCATCTTGGTGTGGCTGCAGCTATTGTCCAGGTTTGGCAGTGAGCATCCTTGATACAATACTGGGAGAAGCTTAGTAGAATACTAGGAGAAGCTTAGTAGACTAGTTCAGATAAGGCATCTTCACTGAGCTCTCTCAGAATTTAGACTGATTCCTTATTCCTTTACCTTCCAAAACACTGTCCTCTAAGGAAGCCTCTAATCTTCTGAGGAGGCCTCATGGTGGAGGTCTTTGAACTCCCCCTGGCACAGGCTAGGCCAGAAAAATCCTATACCCTTTTCCCTCTCTCTTCTTATTTCCTTCCCTCTATATTAATTAAATCACCATAAAATTCCCAAACTGACTTGAGTATTTTTATTGGGATTTGAATTAATCCCTGGTGACCAATTAATTTTATATTCAGTCTCAACCCTAAATTTACCCTTACAATTAGCACATAACGTGAGAGGGAACATGGGAAGCTGAGATTTAGTTCTGGGGAACAAATCCTAATTAATCATTCCCTATTTCTGAATAAAAATCAATTTCCTGTGTTCCAAACAACTATTTTAGTGTTAGATACTCTGCAATACTCCCAAAGTTCCCTTTCACTTTTAGCAAGTGAATTTGCACCAAAACAAAAGGTAAAGAGGAAAGGTCTTGCTCTCTAGCCACCTAGTCCACAGTATCTTCTTTAATATGTGTGTCTTTTAGCAGTTAAGACTGAATATTTTGGGTTCTATATTTTGGTTGGCATAAATCCTCAATTTCCCTATGCTATAATAAATTGACCTTCTAGGGTCACTAAAAATAAATTCTATTTCTTTTTTCTTTTGTTTAATTTATTTAGAATATTTTTCCATGGTTACATGATTCATAATTTTTCCCACCCCTCTTTCCTACCCCCTCCCAGAGATGACAATTGGGATATACATGTATCATTGTTCAAAACCTATTTCCATGTTATTCATATTTCCAATAGAGTGTCTTTTCATATCAAAACCTCAGTCATAGCCCCATCAAACCATGTGATTGATCATCATATGTTTTTCTTCTACATTTCTGCTCCCACAGTTCTTTCCCTGGATGTGGATAGCATTCTTTCTCATATATTTCTTTATTCTTATTGCTGGGTAAGAAAGAGTGAAAAAAGAACAAGAAGGAGCAATCAGGTGACTCAGTGAATTGAGAACCAGGCCTGGAGTCAGGCTGTCCTGGGATCAAATCTGCCCTCAGATATTTCCCAGCTATGTTAGTTACCCTGGGCAATGCACTTAACCCCAATTGCCTAGCCCTTACTGCTCTCCCACCTTGGAACCAACACATAGAATCAATTCTAAGACAGAAAGTAAGGGTAAAGAAAAAAGAAAAGAATCATAGAGATATAGAGTTAAAGGAAAGTCAAAGGTCATTCATCCCTCCTGATTTAGGAGCCCACTGTAAACAGCCTCAACAATTGATTATTGTGCCTGCTGAAGATATTATTAAGTCAGGAGAGGTCAAAGCAGACTTGATAGATCTGCAAAGGAAAGGGATAAGGAATGCAAGCAATTTGGGAGGATGGAAGATGTAAACCTCAAAATTTCTCAGACTTATGAATGTTAGGGGTTTCCCCCATTGGGGAATCTTCTACTTAAAAAAATTCCCTAGCAGATAGTGAGAATTCTACTTGAATGTGAGGGCTCCTTGCCTTGGGAATATCCCTACTCCACCCTACTTAGGACTGCTTTAGGACAGAGAGCTCCTTGAGAACAATGAAAAGTGCTTTGGCCCATGCTTATGGAAAGGACAGGAAGTTCTTTGAGTCATGACTATTTTAGAATTGATACAATGGGATACTAAGTACCTATAAAGGTGGGGCAACTTGTAAACTACTTAAACCTAAAAGGGTGATAACTTATTCAGAGGTTTTTTCTTAATGAAATTTGTCAACACAGCAGCATTTTTTCCTGACTTACTAAAGAGATTAAAACTACTCAGCTGTGAATTCAAAATGGGTGATCCTTTAGAAACATCTACAGTGATTGGTAGATGTAAGGACTTAGGGAAGGTGACAGAAAAGATTTTGCCCTTGAAAATAAGAGCTCAGGGAAGAGCTGGAAAGTCATTCTGAAACATTCAGATTGGAGAGACTCATTCTGAGGAGACTGATTCTGAAACATTCAGATGGAGGAGGGAGCTGGTGAAAGCAGCTGAGATGCTGCTGGCCTGGTGTCATTAGAAATCCTTACTGAGACAGATCTTATGGTGAGTTATAAAAAACTGACTGATTTCTCTTTTAAGACTCAGGTCTAGGCCATATTGGCTTTGAGGCCCTTCATACTTATTCCTTTTTACTCTCTCTCTTTCTTTGATTACTCATTGTATTGTTAATTAAAATCTCTATAAAACCCAATTGACTTGGGTATTTGAATAATTGGGAATATTTCCCTGGCGACCACCTTATATTTGATTTTAAACCCAAGACACTGTAGTGAAACATATTTCTGCAGTCAAACTTACTCACCCTCTCTTATATCTATCACAATTTATATCTTCCACTATTTTAACCACTACAGTTTAAGACCTCAACCATTTTAAATCTCACAAAGAAGAGATAGATTGGATCTGACCCAGTTAAGTACCTGCCTTTTCATCTATCTTGCCTCGTGATCAGACTTAGCACCGTGCCTGGCATATAGTAGGAGCTTAATAAATGCTTAGTAACTGACTTCCTAACCTGAATCTGTTCTATGAATTCCCCAATCCAGTCACAACCCTTTGGGTTTTGTCACTATGAAGATAACCCATTACTAACTCATTTTGGCTTTTGTTTCATTCTTGGCAATCCAATCTTCACCTGAACTTCAAGAAGTCTTCAAAACTTTTCTACCACCTAAGTATAGACTCTCCTCCTTCTTGCCTAATGTTTACTTACACCATCCTTGTCAGTTCTCCTTGGAGTAGTATACAATATTGTCTAGTTTCTTAAGTAAACAGTCTATGAATAGCAATGGCAGAACAGCTTCCCAGATCATAAACTCTAACAAAGTATAATTGAAAAATCATTAGTTTTGAAGGCAAAAGAACTGATTTCATATTCTTAACTCTGATGCTTACTACTTAGGTTACCTTGGGCAAATCATTTAACTTCCTTCTTTAGGACTCAGAATCTTCCTTTATAAGATCTATAAACATACTCTCTCCACTTATCACAGGAGATGGAGATCATATCAGTCATTCATGGCAAAGGTTGTAGAGCTATATTAGATTAGATAGCTCTGAGGTCCTGAGTTTCAGAAGACCACAAAACTTTGATAAAAGGTATTCCATACTTTAAAATCTAGTGAAACTTTGAATGTGTTTATATTTATCAATCAATCAATGAGCATTTGCTTATTTTTTAAGCATTTACTGTGTTAAGTGCAGGAAAAAATAAATAAAACAAAAAACTCAGTCTCTCCCTTCAGGGAGCTTACATTCTAATGAGCCAGATAACGTGCCAAAAATTATATATATTGTACAAAATAAACCTTGCAAATTGAAGGTAAACTGAGAAGGAAGAGGATATAGAGCACAGAGGAAAAGGACTATGCCCTGAAAGGCTTCTTGCATGTCATTTGTGGCTCAGGAAAGTCAACCTCTGGTTTAAGCAGTTCTTTGAATCAGCACCTGTTGCCCTCAAATTCTTTGACCTAGAAAGCAGAAGACCTACTAAGGTCACTGATATCCAAGAAATTATGTAGAAAATTATTTTTGTAATCAAGTAATAATGTTTGAAATTGACCAAATAAAAAAAATAATGTCTAAAAAAATTATGTATGGATTTTCATCTTCAGGAATTTCCTACAAATTAGAGCTATGCTGCCAAGTAAATGAGGCTGCCCATTATGTTACTGGTACCTTACTGAAAATCATCCCCCCGCCCCACTTGACGAGATGGAAGAGTTCATTCAAGAGTTCAAAGTTACCCCTGATATCTTTCTAAATCCTCCCATCCCCTTACCTTCCCTATTACTGTAGAAGGAAACATCATCTTCCCATTCCCCCAGGCTCACAAACTAGGATTCATCCTGAATTCCTCACTGTCTCTCACCATACTGAATCTATCACCAAGACCTGCTGATTTTACCTTTGCATCATCCCTTGAATATTCCCAGGCTCTCATCATATCATCCCTGATTTATTGCAATAGCCTGCTGGTGAGTGTTATATGATTTAAATTTAGGTTAGATTCAATATGAGAGTAATAAAATTGGTCACTGTTTATAAAATATTAGCCCCTAAGTCAAATTGAATGTTAGTAGTTTTTATGTACAACAAGGTAGAAAAGGTGAAAGTGAGAAATGTAGAAAAGAGACAGAGCCTTAACTAGCCTACCAGCCCTAAGCACTTCTCCAGTGAAGTCCAGCTCAGCCCCAGCAGAGGCTTCCCCAAGTTCCACTATCCATGTGGATTTCCCAGTAATCCTCAACCAGAAATCCTGGTGGTGTCTTCAGCCAGGGTTCCACCAACACAGAAAGACTCCAAGGAAAAGAAAGTAGCTCCACTCACCCATGCAGAATCCAAGGAAAGAGTCTCTCCAAAAGCCAAGGCAGGAATCTCCAAGGAAAGAGTCCCTCCAAAAGTCAAGACAGGAATGTCTCAAGACAGAAGAGAGATGAATCCAGGAAGATATGATCTTTTATAATCCTTTTTCCACATCACTTCCTGTCTCTCCCCCACTTCATGGAAACCAATTACAGCTTCCAAATTGCCTAGCACTGCCTAAGTGGGCAGTGTCTGTGGTGTCCACCTCTAGTCCTTTGAGGGTGTGAACTCTCATCAGGATTCACAAATTTCTGACTGATTGAGTTAAAAGGGTGGAGCTTTCTAAGTACTTGATTGAGTTAAGATAAAGAAATTTCCTTTCACAGTGTACCTACCTCAAGTCTACCACCACTCTAATCTATTCTCCAGAAGCAAATACAAAATGCCCTGTTTAGCATTCAAAGCCCTTCATAACTCAGCCTCCTACCTTTCCAGTCTTATTTCCCATCAAGTACTTTTCAATCCAGTGACACTGGCCTTCTAGCTGTTCCAGGAATAAGACACACTCTCAGTAGCCTCCTATAGCTAGGATGCTCTCCTTCTACTCCAACTACTTACCTTCCTGGAGTCTTGTAAGTCCCAACTAAATTCCACCTCCTACAGAGAGTTTTCTCTAATCCATCTTAATTCCAGTGCCTTCCCTCTATTATTTGCTATTCATCCTGTATATGCCTTGTTTTGTATATTTTTATTTGCATACTGCCCTCTCATTCCTTGAGGACAGAAACTGTCTTTTCCCTCTTTTTTTTTTATCTTTTGCTCCACGCATAGTGCCAGGAATATAAATAAATGCTTATTGAATTGGATTAAATTGAATTCTTAGAGATAACTAGTAACCAGAGGTTTACCAAATCCATTACATGTAAAAGAATATGGCAGGAGGCTCCCTAGTTGACTAATGTACAAAAGAGCCTTATGATATGAGAGGAGTTATTTATGGTCAGAGCTGCATTTGTATGATGGAGGCATCACCTTGAGGGGGCCAATTACCCCATCATTGCCACAATGCCCATAAAAATTAAATTATAGAAGGGGAGGGGAACAGTGGAGCCAAGAAAACAGATAAAGTACACAGACACATCTGATTTCTACTAGATTACCCTCCAAAAAACAATGAAATAATGCCTCAAAACAAATTCTGGAGCAGCATAACCCACAAAATAAAAGACAAGGTAGAGTAAACTTTTATCCCAAAACAACTTAGAAGGCCAGTACAGGGGATTCTAGTACAGTGGGTTGGAGGTAGGACGCAGCATGCCAGGGCAAGCCCCATGGAGGCAAGAGACCTTGGGCACAACTGAAGCAGCAGCCAAGGCTTCTAGGGCTCTCAGCCAGAGACAGTCAGGAGGGTCAGACAATTGCTAAAAAGGAGATGAGAGATATCCCTTTGCTGGCTCTGGGTACAAGATTCTTATTATGTTGTCCATATGCAGACCAGGTCTCATGTCCAGGGCTCAGTAGCAGAGTAAGGAGGAGCACCAGCATATACCAATATTCGCAACCACAGGGGAGCAAGGGACCCTGGTCACAATTCAAAGAGGTAAAAGAGTGCTTGGGGTTACTCATAGACCAGAACAGAGGCCCAGAAACTATTAAACACACTTCTTCTGATATCATACCACCTTGGAAGAACTGAAAGCAGTTAGATTCCCAATGCCACCTCTGAAGGCAGCTACACAAAAACCCTGAAGCTTAGGACAGTGCTCCCTTCACCATAGTAATAGAGATCAACTTTAACAGTGTTTTAAATTAAAAGAAAATAAAAAGAGAAGGAAGAAAGAAAGAAAGAAAGAAAGAAAAAAAGAAAGAAAGAAAGAAAGAAAGAAAGAAAGAAAGAAAGAAAGAAAGAAAGAAAGAAAGAAAGAAAGAAAGAAAGAAAGAAAGAAAGAAAGAAAGAAAGAAAGAAAGAAAGAAAGAAAGAAAGAAAGAAAGAAAGAAAGAAAGAAAGAAAGAAAGAAAGAAAGAAAGAAAGAAAGAAAGAAAGAAAGAAAGAAAGAAAGAAAGAAAGAAAGAAAGAAAGAAAGAAAGAAAGAAAGAAAGAAAGAAAGAAGTTTTTTGATGCTAGGGAAGACTCAAACTCAGAAGACAACAAAGTCAATACTGCTGCATCCAAAGCCTCCAAGGAAAATATGAATTGCCCACAAGCTAAAAAAGAACCAATAGAGGAGCTCAACAAGGATTTTAAAAACCAAATAAGAGAGAGAGAAGAAAAAAGAAGGAAAAGAAATTAGAATGATACAGGAAAATCATGAAAAAGAGTCAATAGTTTGGTAAAGGAAGCACAAAAATCCAAGGGAGAGAACTCTTTAAAAAGTAGAATTGGCTAGATGGAAAAAGATATACAAAATGCACTGAAGAGAAATTTTTCTTGAAAGACAGAATTGACCCTTTGGGGAAAAAAAGAGGCACAAAAATTCACAGAGGAAAATAATTCTTTACAAAGTAGAATTGGCCAAATGGAAAAGGAGATACAAAAGCTCACTCAAGAAAAATATTTCTTAAAAATTAGAATTGTGCAAATGAAAGCTAATAACTCAATGAGACATCAAGAAACAAAGTGAAAATCATGAAAAAAAATGGAAGAAAATGTGAAATATATTAATGGGGAAAACAAATGACCTAGAAAATAAATCCAAGAGAGAATTTAAGAATTATTGAATTACCTGAAAGCCATGATCAAAAAAAGAGCTAAAACATCATCTTTCAAGAAATCATCAAGTAAAACTGCTCTGATATTCTACAACCAGAGGAAAAATAGAAATGGAAAGAATCAACCAATCACCTCCTGAAAGAGATCCCAAAATTATAACTCCCAGGAATGTAATAACCAAAATCCCAAATTCCCAGGTCAAGGAGAAAATGTTGCAAAGAGACAAAAAAGAAATAATTTCAAGATTGTGGATCCACAGTTAGGATAACACAAGACTTAGCAGTTTCTATAATAAAGGATCAGAGGAGCTAGAATATGATATTCCAGAAGACAAAGGAGCTAGTACTTCCACCAAGAATCACTTACTCACAAAATTGAGCATAATCTTTCAGGGGGAGAAAAATAAATATTCAAAGAAATAGAGGAGTTTCATTGACTGGGGTGAATCTTAAAACTATTCAGACTCTACTTTAGAAGATTGGATTAAGCTATTCCCCGTTTTTAACAATGGAGGTACCTGATCAGGAATGTATTGAGAACTTTTAAAATTACTCCACCTGCTCAGACAGTGCCTTAGGGGAAGATAAAGTTGCAAACTCCTGACTGAACAATGAAAAGTCCCTAACTCATACTTATAGTAAAGTTAGAACTTTAAGCTAGGTCTATTTTTAGATCTAATACAAAAAGCTGCTAAGTACCTATAAAGGTTAAATTAGTACCTAAAAGGTCAAGCAACTTACAAAAGGCAAGCTTAACAAAAGAGGTGTGAAGTACTCAGTAGATTTTATCTAACCAGAGAAGGTGAGAACAAAAGAAGATAAGAACTAGGAATGGGCAGTCCTGGAGGAAAATCACCTACTGTGATTGGTAAATGTGAAAATTTAGGGAAGGTGACATAAGAGAAAATTTCTTTAAAAGGAAGGGGTAAAAGGGAGTTGGAGTTAGTTGGAGTTCAGAATTGAAGTGAGGACATTTTGAATGGAGTTCGCAATTAAATTCAGTGTGGAGTTAGACTCTGAACTCAGTTCAGGAGATTCAGTGGAGGACTGGAGCTTGCTTGGAGACGATCTTGTGGTGAGTGATAAAGACTGACTCACTTTCCCTTAGGCTCAGGCCTAGGCCATTTTGGTCCTTTTTCTACTACTTGGTACTTTTCTACTACTATTGTCTCTCTCTGTCTCTCTCTGTCTCTCTGTCTCTCTGTCTCTCTGTCTCTCTCTCTGTCTCTCTGTCTCTCTCTCTCTCTCTCTCTCTCTCTCTCTCTCTCTGTCTGTGTCTCTGTGTCTCTGTGTGTCTCTCTCTCTGTCTCTGTGTCTCTCTCTGTGTCTGTCTCTCTGTCTCTCTCTCTCTCTGTCTCTGTCTCTCTCTCTGTCTCTCTTTCCTTCCCTTAATTCCTTCATTTATATTAATTAAAATCTATAGGGACAGGCCTGCAGTTCCTATATATTTTTCCTGTGGGTGATAACCTGAGAAGGAGAAGGGAGACTGAAGGAAATAGGTGAATAATAAAGACTCAGAGACAACAAGTTAAAACATGCGGGGAGTCACGATCTCCATGAATATTTCCCACTGACAAGTGTGCCAGATAATTAATGGGAAATATGAGGAATAAGAAAACAGGGAGTAAGAGGAGTAAGAACTCCTTAATGCCTCCTATGGACAAGAGTGCCAGAGGATTAATAGGAAGCATGGGGGTGACAGCATCACGAAGAAAGAGAGGTCAGGAGGAATAAGATAGGAAAGAGCAATCAGAGGATCCAGAGATGTAAGAGCAAGATTCATGCTTGTTCACCAGTATTTATTGGAGGTTTTAGGAATGTGGATTGGGAGGTGATCAATGAATACATAACATGGCATAGGTTTTAACATTGGTTGAATTGACAATGATGAAATCAAAGAGGTGGAGATTAACCTGACATGCAGCTTGTAAAGGAATGTGGTCTGACAAGGTGTGACCTAGGACCCTGTGGCCATTCAGGAATTCTCTTGCCCCTTGGACTGTAACTTCTATACAATGAACATTAAGTGATCTGACCATGTGTCTGGTAAATGAATATATAGGATACAATATCAATACATCAACCATACTTCCCAGATGCTAACATGCCTGGTATGCTACAAAATCTCCATAAATCCCCAGCTGACTTGGGTATTTTTCATATTTGGGAATTTCCCATGGTGACCACTTATTTAGATTTTAGGTCAAAACACTAAAATTATCCTCGCAGTTTGGCCAAAACATTTATAGTTTTTAACATTAACACTGGAAGGTTTAGCTCTTAAATATAAGACTCTAGAGAATCATAAAAAGGTAAACAAGAAAGAGAATAAAAGACATTAAATATGGTTAAATTTTGTATGTCCCTACATGGGGAAATGATTCTTGGATTGCCAAAGAACTTTGTCATTATTAGGGCAGTTAGAAGAAATAAACATAGACAAAGGGTGAGTGTTTGTGTTGAATATGATAGGATGATATTTTTAAAAATATTAAATTAAGGCAGGAGAAAGAGAAATGCAGTGGGAAGAGGGGGAAAGGGAAAAATAGAATGAAGTAAATTATTCCACATAAAAGAAGCATGAATGAGTATTCACAGTGGAGAAGAAGATGGGGGATGTGGGGAGGAAAGCATGTGAACCTTACTCTCATCAGAATTGGCTCAATGAGAGAAACATACACAATGGACTGGGTATACAAGACTATCTTATCCTACAGGAAAACAGATGGGAAAGCAGATAAGAGAAAGGGGGCTGATAGAAAAGAGGGCAAATTTAGAGAAGTGGTGATCAGAAACTAAGCAAGTATTTGGAAACAAACTAAACATGGGATGGAAAGTAATGTACAGTATTGTAATGGTATAAAATAATTGTATAAGTCTCTCTAATAAAGGCCTCATTTCTTAAATACATGGAAAATTGATTGAATATATAAAAATAAAAATTCATTCCCCAGTTGATAAATGGCCAAAGGATACTTTAAAAAGAAATTAAAGCTCTTGATAGTCATACAAAAATACTTTAAATCAGGGAGAAGCTGGGTGGTTCAGTGGACTGACAAAACTTGGAGAGAATAGGGAAAAGCTTTGACACAAATAGATTGTTGAGGGAGATGTGAACTGATTCAATCATTCAGGAGAGTGATTTGAACTGTGAAGACTGGATTTGGGTCTCCCCTGATTGTAACAATGAAGGTACTTAGCTCTTCCTTTACTGTGAAATTGTAATCCCCTGTCTATTTTTAGATTTTAATCCCCAAAGTGTAAACTCAGTACTTAAAGTAGATCTACCCATTTTAACCACAAAAAGGTATGAACTAACCACAAAAGGTGTGAACTAACAACAAAAGGTGTGAACACCCATTTCACACATTGAATGGGAGGTCTGTGACCAACGTGTGAAAGAAGGGACAGTCCTGGAGAAAATCGTCTGCTGTGATGCTGTGATTGGTTGCCAGGAATTTAATTTCTAAATCCCAAAATGAATTTCTCAAGTAAATGGAATTATGGTATTTTATTTTACAATAGATGGAAGATATTAAGGAAATTCATTTTGGGATTTAGAAATTAAATTCCTGGCAACCACCAATTTAAATATTCAGTCTAATTAATATAAATTTAACAGAACCTATGCCAAAAAAAAAACTATAAAACAATATATACCATTTGACCTAGCAATATCATCAGTAGGTTTATATCCCAACAAGATTTAAAAAATAAAAAGGGGTAGGGGAAAGGACCTATATACAAAAATATTTTAAAACTGCTCTTTTTAGGAAGGCAAAGATTTAGAAAGTGAATGGATACCCATCAATAGGGAAATGGCTGAGTAAATTATAGCATATGCAATGGAATACTATTGTGTTATAAGAAATGACAAGCAGGAAAAACTCAGAAAAACCTGAAGCGACTTACAGATACTAATGCAGAGTAAAATAAACAGAATCAAGAGAAAACTGTGCAGTGACAGGAATACTTTATAATGAACAACTGTGAATAACAGCTATTCTCAGCAATACAATGATCCAAAACTAACCGAATTATGATTTTCAAATGCCATCTATTCCTGGAGAAAAAGAACTGTCTGAATCCAGACCAAAGCAAATTTGTTTCATTTTCTTAAGTTTTTCTATTTGAATTTCCTTCCACAAAAGGATTAATATGTAAAAACATTCTGCATGACTGCACATGTAAAATCTGTGTGAAATTACTTATCATCTTAAATAGGTAGATGGTTGGAGGGGTGGGAGGGAAGGAGAGAATTTGAGACTGAATATGTTTTGAAAATTATTGGAAACTATTTTACATGTAATTTGGAGGGAATAAAACAAAATGTAATACCTTAAAAAAAGAAAGCAATTAAATTACGGTTATCTTTTTCACATTGCAACCTTCCTCATTGCAATTTTGAGATATCACAAGTTGGAATAAGAAATTAAATGGGAATTTGGTGGGAGTTTTGCAGAAGTTGCAGATGACACAGAAAAAATTTAGAAACCTAGAAATACATACTTAATTCAAATTTCACAATAGGGTAGTATAAATATACAATAAAAGAAAAAAATCAGACTTTTTCTTTGGTACAAAGGGAAAAGCAAAAAAAAATTTTTTTTCCCATTTTTCCAGATTGTAGGGTCATTGATGAGGAAGAGATAATTGTACTTTCATTCTATTTAGGAACTCTTCCAGTGCTACATTTACTGAAGACTAATTTCCAATAGATTCGAGATCACTATAAGACATATTGCCAGACTTTGCAATTTTTGGACAGAAGCATTATGGAAAAAATCCAAATGTGGGCACTCAACTGATCAAACACCCTGCCAGAGTCTTCTGCAAACTATAAACTTTACAGTCACAAAACCTGAATCAGTAATTAAATCTAATTTACCAACCTTGAGTAAATAATGTCTATGCTCAGACCCAGTTATCTGTTCTCCATGGAAATTTAATACTGGCATCAAGAGCAGCTCATTCTTGAATGGATTCTGGCACTTCCAATAATGCCCCTACTCTCTTCCTGTGAAGCTCATTAGGCAGTGATAAATTTCTGCCACTACATCATGGCAGCAAGTCATAGGAATTTTTTTAATATCTTACATGAAGTTTCACATGACTTTTGGAAAACTAGAATACAATACAATATCAGTTGGCTATTGTTCAGTCATTTTCAGTTGAGTCTGGCTCTTGATGAACATTTGGGATTTTCTTAGCAAAGATACTGGAGTAGTTTGCCATTTCCTTCTGCAACTCATTTTATAGATGAGAAAGCTGAGACAAACAGGATTAAATGATTTGCAGAGGATCAAACAGCTAGAAATGTCTGAAGTTGGATTTGAACTGAAAGAGATGAGTCTTCCTGACTCCAAGCCTAGCAGTTCTATATATTGTGCCACCTAGCTTCCCCCTTACAGTTCCTCTAATCAGTTTTTGCAGTATACCTCACATTTCTGAACTACATTATTTATGGTCCTTTGGATAAGAAAATCACCTTTCCATGGTACATCCTCCCTAGTACTTTGGGAAGGCAGAATGCACAAATCAAAACCTGGAATGATATCTCTGTGCTATATCTACTATTATCAGAAAGGACTGTGACATTCTACTATAGACTACAAAATTTGTGTTACAATAATTCATTTCATGTCCATAGAGTATGTTCAGAACATAATCAGTATGTCCAGAACACATCCTTATAAACAAACTATGATTTCCATTCAGACTTTTCCTGCATTACAGTTTCCACAGTCAATGACTATCTGAGAGGGTTTGATGTGACTAAGTCTTACTTGTAAGAGTTCACAAAGAAAGGGTTCACCACTATCCCAGTCCTAGTTGGCCTCTCTTTATACAACCAATATACCACTAGACTTTTAGGACAAGTAGAAAGCTTAAGAAGGCTTTTTCCTATCACTAAGAATAATAATTCTTTAGTTTTTAACTGGTTATCATTTTCACTCTATATTTAATAGAGATTCCTCATATAACAAACTCCATGTTTCAATAGGTCAAACCTAAGTCTCCTTAGCATTAATTGTTTTCCCCTAATAATGTTGATTACTACTGTTTATCTTTCATTTCAAAGAGAACTGGTGATATCTTGACTTCAGAGTTAATTGGATTTAAGTGGGGCAGAATTGCACAAAGTCATCAAAAATCAGAGGCAAGACAAAAGTTAGGATGACTGATGATAGCCTGGGATGAAGTGGATGACCTTGGCTTCTTTGATGTGTGACCAAGCTCTAACTGCTCCACAGCACCTGCTTCAGCCACCTTCACAGTTATGCCTCAGACTAAAGCAGGGTCTCCCATTCAGCCTCCAGCCCACCCTGCAGACTAATAACCAAGGCAGAAATCTCAAACCAAAGGAAAGCCTACAGTTCTGTCACTCTGAACCAGAAGTGTTTCCCAGTTTTGACTGGGTCAAAGTTCAGCAGCAGCCTACTATCACACATACCCAAACCCAGGTCAATAACTTGCAGATCATGGATCAGGGAGAAAGCAATCAGTCTTTGCCATGGATCAAACCATTTTGGTAGCACAAAAAGTATGCAGATCTCCCATAAAATCCATAACACAACACTCAAGATGCCAGAAAGTAACAATAACCCAAGCTTCCTATTCATAAAAGAAAGCTATCTAGATACAGTATCTAAGAACCAGAAGACAGAGTAAAAATAGAAAGAATACAATGGTCACCTCTTGCCTGGAATACTTCCCCTCCTCAACTCTATCAACAAAGCTGTCTTTTTTTTTACCTTTGATATCTTATTTTATTTTTTATTTGATTAATTAATTGAGAATATTTTTCCATGGTTACATGATTCATGTTCTCTCCCTGCCCTCCTCCATCCCCCATCCCTGAACTGATGAGCAATTTCACTGAGTTTTACATGTATCATTGTTCAAAACCTATTTCCATATTATTAATATTTGCAATAGAGTGATCTTTTAAAGTCAACATCCCTAATCATATCCCCATCAAACCATATGATCAATCATATGTTTTTCTTCTGCATTTCTGCTCCTACAGTTCTTTCTCTGGATGTGGACAGTATTTTTTTTCTCATTAGTTCCACTGGATTGTCCTGGGTTGTTTTTTTTTTTTTTTTACTAGCATTGCTGCTAGTAAAGAAATCCATTATGATTGATTGTGCCACAGTGTATTAGTTTCTATGTACAATATTCTCCTGGTTCTGCTCCTTTCGCTCTGCTTCAATTCTTGGAGGTCTTTCCAGTTCACACAGAAATCCTCTAGTTCATTATTCCTTTCAGCACAATAATATTCCATTACCATCAGATACCACAATTTGTTCAGCCATTTCCCAACTGATGGACATCCCCCACCCTCGTTTTCCTTTTTTTTTTGCCACCACAAAGAACACAGCTATAAATATTTTTGTACATGTATTTTTCCCTATTATCTCTTTGGGGTACAAACCCAACAGTGGTATGGCTGGATCGAAAGGCAGGCAGTCAAAGTTGTCTTCTTTACAGCATGAACTAAAATCTCATCTTTTATAGGAAACTTTTCCCAATCCTTAAATCTAGTCCCTTGTAAGACTCCACCACAGCGTCGGCCAGTCCTGTGTGATCCTACCTGGGGTAACGAAAATGAAAGAGTAACAAAAGAAAAGAAAGAACGGACACTATATGAAAGAGAGAATAATGCCAATTTTATTTGCTTCACACAGAACTTTTATAGGCAAATACTACTAGACAAAACCCACAAGAATTTATGACTTTACATTCTAGAAACCCAACCTTGGTCCCGGGATATACAGGTGTTCAAAGGTTAATCCACATCTTCGTCTAAATGCAAATCCAAACAAGAGGAGGTGGATGCCCACCTTATCACAATTTGCTTTTCATAAATGTTATCATGCTTCCTTCATGTTTACTGTTCCAACCTTGGTCCCCGGATGGGTAAAGGTTAATCCACATCTTTGTCTGATGCAAAGACAAACAAAGGAAAGAGGAGGCCCTGCCTCTACTACAGTCCCTGCCCTCTCTTATTTCCTATTGCTTGTTTTATCTATATTTGTTTTCATATCATCTCTCCCATTTGATTGTATCCCTAGCACTTAATACAGTGCCTGGCACATAATGAACACTTAATAAATATTGATTGATTGATTGATTGATTGAAAGTGATAAGGCTTGGATTTAGGTGGTGTTGTTCAGTCATTTTAACTGTATCCAATTCTTTATGACCCTAATTGGGGTTTTCTTGGCAAAGACAATGGAGTGGTCTGCAATTTCCTTCTCCAGCTTATTTTATAGATGAAGAAACTAAAGTCAACAGGGTTAAGTGACTTACCCAGGGTCACACAGCTAGTAAGTATCTGAGGCTGGATATGAACTGAAAGAGATGAGTCTTCCTGACTCCTGGCCCAGCATTCTATCCATCAGGTACCAGAACTGATATTTATAGAAGGGACTGTTGCAAACTACATCTCTCTCTGTCTCTCTGTCTGTCTCTCTCTCTGTCTGTCTCTCTGTGGCTCTCTCTGTCTGTCTCTCTCTCTGTCTGTCTCTCTCTTTCTCTGTCTCTCTCTGTTTCTGTCTCTGTCTCTGTCTCTCTGTCTCTCTCTCTGTCTCTGTCTCTGTCTCTCTGTCTCTGTCTGTCTCTTTCTCTCTCTCTCTCTGTCTCTCTCTCCAGTTGGTTTGCCTGCATTATGGGCTATCACTTCCAAATAATATAAACATCCTCAGGGAATCCAATGCCCCTCACAACTTCTGGATGACTTAACTCATAAATTGACCCTACACAGACTGTAACTCCCCTAATTGGAAAGATTAGGAGAGGAAGAGCCAGATGGTTCTTTTTATAATGAGCTGATTAACAGCAGTTAATCCTCACACCTTTCAAAAGTCTTCATTATAGAGCATTTGCATTCCAATAAAGTGCTAATATTATTATCTTGAAAAAAAATTGTACTTCTTATCTAAAAGTCAAAAAATGCTGGCAATCAAGACAGATGGGTTCACCTAGGCTAGGGCCAAGAGAACATTACAAAATGGTCAGTAAAACAATGGTATTCAGCTATTCCTTAGGTATGACAGAGATCAGCTTCTAGTTTCCTGTGAGTGTTTATATTTGAATGAGTGAATGCCCATAATATCTGAAGTATGGGTAGAGTGTAGCCTCTACCAAGGGCTTTAGGTGTTATTCCTTAAAGGCAAATTCTCCAGTCACCTCATTTTTAATATCTGGTATCTGATTGTTGTTTTTTCCCCTCTTTTATTCAAATCCACAATACAGTACAGTTTGAATAATGGCCCTGTCTTAGATAGTGTATAATTGGAAATTGTTACCCTAAAAACTCCATTTGCCAGGAGCCCACTGACTTCCTGTCTTACGTGCTGATGTAGATAGAGAGATATATTGGATGGGGTTCCTGGTTTCATTCTCTTGGCTTCCTAGGTTGAGACCTTGGTGGTAAGCAGGATTTTTTAACAGGTAGATTAGCCATGGGCACATGGTTTTATTTTGTTACCTTTTCATTCCTTTACTTCTAATGATCATTAATAAATCTTAAAAATATAATATTTTAATTATTGTAGATTAATTTTAATTTTTACAGTATGGACCATCGGGGTAGCAATGATGAACTACTAAAAGTGGCTGTCACCTTTGTTTACTTCTATCCTTCCTTCTTACACCTTGCACACTCTTGCAGTCTCTGCAACAGACAGAATAAATCTGGTCTCAGAAACTTCCTAGCTATATGACCCTGAGCAATTCACTTAACCTCCGTTGCCTAGCCCTTATTGCTCTTCTGCCTTGGAACCAAAGCTCAGCATTGTTTCTAAGATGGAAAGTAAAGGTTTAAAATAAAAAGAATAAAAAACAAATTTTAGAGAACTTTTTTTCTTTTTCTTTAAAATAGATTACTTTTCCCACCCTCCCCCATCCATTTTCCTTAATCATACAGGGAGACAATATGTTATTGGGTTAAATATCCAGGGAAAGGCTTTTTTTTTTTTATTTTTCTCAATTAGGAAAAAATCTAGTTTCTGTCCTTCCCACCGGTCCCCTCAAAAAATGAGAAAAACAAAATCATTGTAACAAATATATACTGTCAAAGAAAACAAATGTCCACACTGGCCAAGTACAAAAAATATTCATTCTGCAGCCTGAGTCCATCATCTCTCTGTCAGAAGATAGGTAACATACTTCATTATCTGCCCTCTGGAATCATGGGTCATTACTACATTGGCCAATCTTTCAAAGTCATTTTCCCATACAATGTTGTTTTTCTTATATAAATTTGTCTTTTGTATAAATTGTTGTCTTAATTTTATTCACTTCACTTCACTCTGCATTAGTTCTTATGTCTTCCCATATTTCTCTGAAAAATTCCTTTTATTGTTTCTTAAGAAAACAGACTATTCTATTAACTTCATATACCATAATTTGTTTAGCCATTTCCCCACTTATAAACACCCTTCCTCCCCCAGTTTTCACTTCAATGGTATTACCCAAAAAAAAAACAACCTACTGTAAATATTTTATCATTTATACATATGTGTATTGGAAGAGTGAGGGGGACGAGTCGAGAACAGTAGACCTGACTCCTGCAATAAATTCACAAACATGGAGTTGAGAGGTCAAAGTATAAGACAACAGTTTATTCTTTCACAAAAGGGGCATTCCCTGCTTTGGATGCTTGAGGACTATCAAAGTATTGAGTTCCAAGATCCAATTTATAGGGTCTTCTAATCACAGAAACTCCCCCTTCCCCACTTCCCTTCCTTTGTTCCATAACAGGAATTTTCTTTGACATCTTTAAAAGATAAGGGAGTTACTGAATTGTAATCTTTAACTTATTTAAAAGAGAAGTAAATTAACTACTCTATACCTCAAGGTCTTTGAAATTTGAAGTGGACAGGCCAGGGGTTTGTTTTTAGTGAAGATGGGGATGGCTGTTCTAAAAGGAAAGGAAAATACTTCTATCTTAGGTTCTTGAAAATATTGAGGTGAAACACTTCTTATGAGAAAGACATAGATTATATACCACTCAGTTGGCAGCTGTGTCTCAGTGGTTAGAGCACTGGTCCTGGAGTCAGGAGGATCTGTTCAAATTCAGTCTCAGGGACTTCCTAGCTAGGTGACCTTGAACAAGTCACTTAACTTCTTATTGCCTGATAAAAGAATCCACTAGAGAAGGAAAAAATAGCAAATCCTTGGCTAGTATCCTTGCCAAGAAAACCCCATGGATAGCTTTGATCCATGGGGTCACAAATATTGGACGCGACTAAACAACAAGAAATATTTTTATACCTACGGGTCTTTCTCCTTTTCTTTGATATCTTAAGAATATAACCCTAGTCATAATTTTGCTGAATCAAAGGGGATACACAGGTCACAAACTGGCGAGGCATAGTGCCAAATTGCTTTCCAGAATGGTTGGTCCAGTTTACAATTTCACTAACAGTTCATTAGTCTGCCTATTTTTTTGTAACAGTTCCCACGTCTCTCAGCTTCCTTTGTTGGAAACTTCTTCCATCTGATGGATGGTGGAGCTCGAGTTCTTTTCATTTACATCTCTGATTATCAGTGCGTTATCTGAGTTAGCCACCAGGTGGCACTCTACTATGACCAACCAGTCCAGGTCTGTTTCAGTGACTTTCTGAGATATGTAGAAAGAATATTCACTTTCTTTTGGACTGCAGTGACTCAGATAACTATTTGTGGGGATGGGGAGGCTTTGACTAGTGGGCCATGGGACACTGAGTAGGCAGAAGTCCAAGGAGAGCCTCAGCATCACCACGGAGCTGTATAGTTGAAAATATGTTACCCTAAAAAAACTATATTTCTCGAGAGCCCACTAACTTCCTGTCATTATGTACTTCCTGTAGACAGAGGATATTAGTGAGTGGGCAGTCCTCTTGGGTTTCTTTCTTGGGCTTGCAGTCAGCATGGTGGCAGTGGTAAGCTAAGGCAGGGATTTTTGAAATGGTTAATCAGCCATGGGCACATGGTCTTTATTTTGTATCCTCTTTATTCCTTGATTTCTAATGACCATTTTAATAAACTTCCTAAAATATAATATTTTTATTATTGAGATTTAATTTTAATTCTTATGGAGCCCAGTTCAGGTTACACACAAGAAGTTCATGTGGAGTTCCTGATGCATCAATATCTATGCCTGGGGTACCGTTGGCTTGTGCTATTGCTTTGATACTCTTGGTTATTCTTGCTCCTGGTTATCATCACTGCCCTGCCTCAGGAGACCTACTCTGAACCTCAAAGATTTAGTAGCTAGGTGGCACAGTGCAGAGAGTGCTTAGTTTGAGTTAAAAAGACTTGGAATTCAAATTCAGCCTCAGATACTAGCTGTATGACCCTAGGCAAGTCACTTAAACTCTTTGCCTCAGTTTCTTCAACTGTCAGATGAGAATAACAATAGTATCTACCACATTCAAATGAGATATTTGTAAAATGCTTAACACAGTGCCTGATACATAGTAGGTACTATATAAATGCTAGTTTTATTATTATTAGTTATTATTATCCACTACATGAACAGAATCACTGAAATCTGAGACTCGGTCTTTTCTGAAACTGAGGAGGTCATAGCTTCCTGTTGGCTCCAGAACAAATTGATATGACTTTCTAATCACTTAAGATCCTGTGAAGTTATGTAAAGTCATACTCCTTTAGAAATGGAAGATTTCAGCTATTTTCAGGTAGGTAGCTCAGTAGATTAAGAATCAAGCCTAGAGATAGGAGGTCCTGGGTTCAAATCTAGTCTCAGAACTCCTTAGCTGTAGGACCCTGGGCAAGTCACTTAACACCTATTGTCTAATCCTTACTGCTCTTCTGCCTTGGAACTAATACACAGTACTGATTCTAAGATGGAAGATAAAGGTTTAAAAAAAAATTTGAAAGATGTCCCAAGTCCTCACTTGTCAAGCCCACCCTGCCCTATTGACCATATCCTTGGAAAAAAGAGTAATTATGTCTATCTGAAGGAGGTGCTATATCCTTGTTGAGAATCTTTCAAAGCTATAGTTAAATAAATCTCCTTTCATTAAATGTTGAGTGACCTACTGATGATTCATTTCATTCCTATATTAAATCTAAACTACCAGGAAGCTAGGCTAAGTCAAGTCCTGCCTATCAAAATGTGGTATCTTATATACATCAAGTACCTTTCCTAGAAAGGACCTAGTTCAAAATTGTGGTACATGTTGGTGATGGAATACTATTGTGCCAAAAGGAATAATGAACTGGTGGAATTCCATGGGAACTGGAACAACCTCCAGGAATTGATGCAGAGTGAGAGGAGCAGAACCAGGAGAACACTGTACTCAGAGACTGATACACTGTGGTACAATGGAATGTAATGGACTTCTCTGAGGGACTTATGAGAAGGGATGCTATCCACATCCAGAGAAAGAACTGTGGGAGTAGAAACACAGAAGAAAGACATTTCCTTGATCACTTGGTTCGATGGGGATATGATTGGGGATGTAGACTAAATAATGACTCTATTGCAAATAATAATATGGAAATAGGTCTTGAACAATGACATATATAAAACCCAGTTGAATTGTGCATTGGCTACAGGAGCGGGGGAAGGAGGAGAGGAGGAAAGAACATGAATCATGTAACCATGGGAAAGTATTCTAAATTAATTAAATTAGTTAATTACAAGTTAATTTTAAAAAAATAAAGACAGAAAGGACCCATGAATACTTTTAGGGAAGTCTTCAGACAGGAGTTATACCTAAATTTTATTGTAAAAATGTTTCCCTAGAACTGCAGGTAAGCCAAAGTGAGGAATAAAAGCCTGATTCTGACTCTTTCTCCTCTTTGGGATAAAGCTGTATCCTAGAACTAAACCCAGTCTGCCAAAGGCATCTTATGGGAAGAAGAGCTCCTTGGGTCAAGATGGGGGGTAAGGAGGGATGGGAGCTGTGTGGAGAAATACATTCCTAGACATTTTTTAAATGATTTATACCCACTCTTTTGTTGCCCTGACAAACAAGGCAACTTCCCTTTCCCAAGTCTCACTATTGGAAGGAAGATCTGGAGGCCCTTTCAGAAGCAGAAGATAGCTGAGTTGTGAGCAAAGCACATCTGGTAACCAGCCCAATGGGGGACAGAGGGGGAAACACGGGTAAACAGAAATAAGAAATCATATTCTACCTTAAGTTCTAGATCAGTCAGCTTAGGAAAGGTTAGATAATTTAGCACTTGTAATGCCAATAAAACAAAAATAATTGATTATCTTATTCTGATAGAGAGGACTTAGAAGAGTAGGTGGGAAATTTTCAGAACAAATACTAATAAATTCTTAGAAAGTAAACCAATAGAAAGAAAAAAAGCAGTTAAGTTCAATAGAAGAAAAATGGAGGGAGGGGGGATAGCTGGATAGTTCAGTGGATTGAGAGCCAGGCCTAGAGATAGGAGGTCCTAAGTTCAAATCTGGTCTCAGACCCTTCAACCTCCATTTGCCTAGTCCTTACTACTCTTCTGCATTGGAACCTAAGATAGAAGATGAGGGTTGAAGAAAAATAAAGAAATGGATTCTGATGATGAAATTGAAATCTAATATTTAAATATTGTTATAAGCATCTTGAAAATTTTCTAGGAAGAACTAATATTTGGTGGAAGTGAAGATCTAATTAAACTTTGCTCGCTTTATACATTTTGATAAAGGACAAATGTCATATATTTATTGTTTTCCTAGTTCTTACTTCATTTTATTATCAGTTCATATTGGATTTCCTCCATATCTCTGAATCCCTCAAAGTTGTGATATATTAATATTCCATTACACTTATATGTCACATTTTCTTCAGTCATTCTCTTATTAATAAAACCCATTAGCTTCTAACCATTTTTTGCTGGCAAAAAGTATATCTTTTGATACGTTGATATATATGAGATACTTTTTTCTGTAACTGACCTCTTTAAGTTTTATGCCTAGCAGTAGGGTCTCTGGGCCAAAGGGTATAAGCAGAATGGAATGAAATAAAGTGGAATACATTTCTTATTTAAATTTTTAAACAATTCAAGGGGAATATCTTTGCCACAGATTTCTCTGACAAATATCTGATATATAAGATTCAGGAAATGTTATAAACATAAAAGCAAGAGTCATTCCCCTACACATAAAAAAATCAAAGAATATGAATATGGAGTTCCCAAAGAAGAAAGAGAACCATATTTCAAAATGCTCCAAATCATTAATTATAAGACAAATTAGAAAAAATTCTAATTGTTTACCTCATACCTATAGGATTGGTAAAGATATCCAAAAAAGGGAAAATGACAAATATTAGGGGATATGGGAAGAAAGAGACACTATCACATTGTTGATGGAGCTATGAATTGATCCAACCATTCTGGAAAGCAATTTGGAATTATATCTAGAAAGTTACTAAATTGTGCATACATTCTGACCCAGTGATGCCACTATTGGCATGTCCTGAAGAGATCAAAGATAAGATGAAAAGATAAAACTGTATATGTGGGTATTCCACATATACATTTATATCATGTGTATGAAATTTAAATTAATATCCAATAACTCCAAGTATCATATTTTATAAGATTTATTACTAATCACTTGAAATAAAAGAAATAAAGGAACAAAATACAAAACTAAAGTAAGATCACATGAATAAACTTTCCTGCCAAGCTCTCACCCAGCCTCCACAGCCACATTCTGGGAAGAAGAGAGTGCGAGGGCAGAACTACACAACACGTATATCTTTCCTACATTACGTAGATATGTAAATGGGATGCTGGGAGAGCAAGTCCTGGGGAGCAAATCCTAATTACATATATGTATGTATGTGTACACCTATATATATATTATAATTAAAGATTCATATGAGTATCTTGAAATTTTTCTAGGAAGAGCTAATATTTGGTAGAAGTGAAGAGATAGATAGATAGATAGATAGATAGATAGATAGATAGATAGATAGATAGATAGACAGACAGACAGACAGACAGACAGACAGATAGATAGATAGATAGATAGATAGATAGATAGATAGATAGATAGATACACAATAATCACAAAATTATAAAGGAAAACAACTTGGAAAAACTAAAAACTCTGATCAGCACAGTGAAAATCATTCAAGGCTATGAAAAAAAGTGATTCCTGTTTCCTAGTGGAGAGATGATGGACAATGAGACAAATATTTTCAGGTTTAAAAAATACAACAAAATTAATTTTGTCTTTTTATGACAATTTACTAAGATGGTGTGTTAATTTGCTAAGATGCTGGTCACTGTGTGTCCTGAGGGAAGACTCAAGGAGCTGAATCAGTCATCTTTTATCTATCCCAAAGGATATCCTGGGCACAGGGAGTCTTCTACTCCCTCCTGCCACCTTATAACCAGCTTCTTCCAAGTTAGTCAAACCCATCTCCTAAAAACCACAATATAAAACAAAAATGTCTCAAAATGACTCCTGGAGCAGCCAAAACTATCAGAAGACAGGGTGAAGCAGTGCTGTGTCCAAGATCCATCTCACTGGGACAGGAAGGAAGAATGAGGTCCAGTGTAGTTGGGTGGAATTATGGGCCTGACACAGAGCAAGTAGAAAGGAAATGAGCACAGTCATGTAGAGCTCGACTTCATTGGAGGACAGTAAAAACCAAAGTGGTTCAGTATGGGCAGCAATAGAAAGAGTGAGACCCAACATGGACCAGTCATAGTGGGAGAGAGAAGAACCCATTCCACAATGCAAAGGACAACTGAGCTGACCAGGCACTGTAAGCAAAAGCTTGGGACAGCATTCCCTCAACCCCAAGAGAGTAGCTGGACTTCAACTCACAGACAAGACTGTGGGGGAAAAAAAAAAAACTCCAAAGGCCTTCTGCTTCTAGCAGCCAAGATGGTGGCAGAGTAACAACCATTTCAAGCTTATCAAACCCCACCTCCAAACAATTTTTTTAAGTCACAAAACAAATTTTGGAGCAGCAAGAATCAACAAAAGACAGAGTGAACCAGGATTTCAGCCAAGGAAAACATGAAGGGACACCAGGAAGGACCAGTCTCACTGGAATAAGACAGAACTATAGAACTAGCAATGTGAGGAGCAACCCAGCACACACTGAGGAGCTTGAGGAGCAACCAGGTACAGACCCACCCAGGGAAACTGTCCGCTGAATGAGCAACTGTGGAAAGGAAAACTATGAATCAAGATTTTGCATTTCTGCCCACTGAGATGGAGCAGACATCGTTTGGAATGTGATAGAAGGGGGAGTGACAGTTGGAGTGAGAGAAGAAGATTGTGGGAGAAACTGCTAAAAGAAAGGGTATTTGCCCTCTGAACTTGGCTGAGGGTGGAGCAAAGATCAGGAGCTCTAGATCCCAACCTGTGGAAAACCTTGCCTCCATTTCCCTTACCCTGAAGAAGAAGAAGAAGGTTCCTATATGTTAAAAAGCTACCATTAGAGGAAGAACAAAACAACTACAGCTGCTTGAAAGGGACTTGAAAGGGGCTGATGCCTTAACTTCAGGGTTCAGTTCAGGAACGGTTGGTAACAGGGAATGGAGGAGGTGAAGGAAAGAGGGAATATGGAGGCTGGTGAGGTAAAAAGGAGAGGTTGTAATAAGGAATGGAGGAGGAGAAGGGACAGAGGTACCCACTGGGGCTCAGAGACTGTCTTTTCTAATTTCCTCCCACTCAACCCACAAGAGAATAACCTGGGTAAGGTTAGATTAAGGCTGACAGAACCAGTATTTAGAGTGACTTCTGGGGATAGTGGAGTTTATTCCTCAAGACTATCTGGTAGTTGCAACCCCAGAAGTCCCCCTTGTCTGGCAGGCAGACTGTCACTGTTAGTTTTTATTGTTTAGTCTAGGCTAATGGCTAGCTTTGCCAACAGCTTCTCTTTCTTTTTTCTCCCTTCAATATGAATCTGACTACAATCTTCTATTTTCAAGTAGTTTAATAATTAGAGTAAATCAATAAAGGGGATAGGTGAGTAGGAATAGGAGACCCTTGTGGCTTCTTCAGCAGAGCCAAGATGGCTCAGCCTCAGCTTATCTATCTTCTTCTTAGCTAGTCACATGGAAAGGATCTTGGTACCTTGGCCATCTTACACAACTCATGGTACTAAGGGGAGCTGGTAGCTAAGGAGCAGAATCTAGCTAAACCAATACATGTGGCACCAGGAGAGCCCAGAATCAGTACTCCTTCCATCCCAAGAATTGAGCTGAACTTGAACATTTATACAAGATCATGGGGGAGGGGGGGGTGAGCAAAAGATAAAGAAAAAGTCTAACCCTGGAAAACTATTTCAACAACAAGGAAGAACAAAATGCAAGCTTAGAAGAGGACAGCAGTACCAAAAGAGAAAAGTGTGAAGCCTCTGAGTGAAAAGATATCAGGTCCAAAATGAATTCCTGAAAGAGCTCCAAAAGAATATCACAGAACAAATAACAGAGGTAGAAGAAAAATGAGAAATCTTTAAAATGAAGTACAAAACATCAAGCAAGAAAATGGTTCCCTAAAAATTAGAATTGGACAAATGGAAGCTAAAACAGTAGGAAACAATAAAATAAATTTAAAAGAATGGGAAAAATAAGAGAAAATATGAACTATCTCACTGGAAAAACAATTGACCTGGAAAACTGAATCAGGAATGATAACCTAAGAATCATTGGACTACCTGAATTAGAGAGAGAGAGAGAGAGAGAGAGAGAGAGAGAGAGAGAGAGAGGATACCATATTGCAAGAAATTATTTAATTGCCCTGATATTCTTGAACAAGATAGGAAAATAGAAATTGAAAAAAATCCACCAATAATCTCCTGAAAGAGATTCCACAATTCAAATACTGTGGCACCATAGTTAGGATTATATAGGACCTAAAAGCTTCTACATTAAAGGATAGCTTGGTATATGATATTCCACAAGGCAAAGGATCTAGGACTACAACCATCTCTGTCAGCACAAGACAACTTCTGTCTCCTGCTACCACTCTGATTGGGATATTAAGAACTTCCACAGCAAAAAAAGAGCAGGGCTTTTCATTTGCAGTGCCTGTCCCTTGGAAGAAGAAACAGAAAGTTGGTTGGGAAAGGCAACTTCTTTTTGCCACTGTACAGATTTGACTTTCATCCCCTGCAGTGTCCTTTTCCTTTCTAACCTCTCGCCTTTAAAGGGAAGAAAAATTGTGAAATGGGAATGGTCCCTCTACCTGATGATAAACATCCAAATACCTTGTCATAATCTTCACATACCAGTGTGAGATTTAAAATGGTTGAGGTCTTAAACTGTAGTGATTAAAATAGTGGAAGATATAAATTGTGATAGATATAAAAGAGGGTGAGTAAATTTGACCACAGAAATATGTTTCACTACAGTGTCTTGGGTTTTAAAATCAAATATAAGGTGGTCGCCAGGGAAATATTCCCAATTATTCAAATACCCAAGTCAATTGGGTTTTATAGAGATTTTAATTAACAATACAATGAGTAATCAAAGAAAGAGAGAGTAAGAAAGGAATAAGTATGAAGGGCCTCAAGCCAATAGGGCCTAGACCTGAGTCTTAAAAGAGAAATCAGTCAGTTTTTTAACACTCACCACAAGGTCTGACTAAACAAGGATTCTAGTAACACCAGGCCAGTGTCCTTCCTCAAAGAGTCTTCCAGCCAGAGATTGTTTCAAAGGGCCTCTCTCAAGAGCCTCCAGAGCTCCTACCCCAGAGGGACAGAGCCCCTCAGAGGAGCTCCTCAAGAAACTCTCCTTCAGAATGAGAGTCAGAAATCGAGATCCTGAATGAGATCCAAGCTCTTATTTTTAAGGGCAAAATCTCCTCTGTCACCTCCCCTAAGTCCTTACACCTACCAATTACTGTAGATGTTTCTAAAGGACAGCCCATTTTGAATTCACAGCTGAGTAGTTTTAATCTCTTTAGTAAGTCAGGAAAAAATGCTGCTGTGTCGACAAATTTCATTAGAAAAAAACCTCTGAATAAGTTATCACCCTTTTAGGTTTAAGTAGTTTACAAGTTGCCCCACCTTTATAGGTACTTAGTATCCCATTGTATCAATTCTAAAATAGTCATGACTCAAAGAACTTCCTGTCCCTTCCATAAGCATGGATCAAAGTACTTTTATTGTTTAGCAAGCCATTTTCTGTCCTAAAGCAGTCTTAAGTAGGGTGGAGCAGGGACACTCCCATAGCTAGGAGCCCCCACACTCAAGTAGAGTTCTCACCATCTGCTAGGGAATTTTTTTAAGTAGAAGATTCCCCAATGGGGGAAACCCCTAACATTCATAAGTCTGAGAAATTTTGAGGTTTACACCAGTGATCTTGAATTCCTAGAGATCATCATTAAACTCCATTCCCCACCCCAATTCCTCCAATTCCTCATTCCCATTCCCACTGCAAAGTTCCAATCAAGCACCACCCAACCCTTCTATTATGCCCTCTGGAATGCCTGTTTCATAGACAACAAACTTCCCTTCATCTTAAATATTTTTTTCGCCCATTCTCTCCATTTACTAATTCTTACTAAAACCTGACATCCCCCTGATGACATAGATTATATGGTCACCCTTTCCAGTACTGGCTGCACCTTCATTCATTCTCTATTCTCCATGGCTCCCTGATTGAGGCAGGAAAGTTGGAATCCTCCTTGCTCCCCATTGTCACTTCCAGGTTCTCCCCTAACTCCATCACTCAGTAACTTCTCTTGCTTTGAGGTCCATACTAATCATATCTACTACCCAAACAAAACTCTGGTAGCTATTATCTACCATCTCCCTAGTTATTCTTTCTTTCCTCAATAAGTTCAGTATTTGGCTCACAATTTCTCTCTTCAGAGCTCCTACCTTTTCAAGGGCATTTCAACATGCATGTTATCTCTTCCTCAAATACCCAGCTATTCATTTCCTTAACCTACTTACCATGAACTTCTCCTCCACCCCACCTCCACAACATCACACACAAAAAAGATCATACCCTTTATCTTGCCATTACCCACAAATGTACCATCTCTATATTCAAGATTTCCACAATCCCCTCATCTTTTTGGCTTTTTTTTAAAACTAACTGTATTAGATTTGCTTCTGTAAAACTATTTACATTAATATGTTATAAGGGAATGGAAGGTGGAAAGGGGAAGGCAGGAAGAGAAAGTTATGCAAAAAGAAAGGAGAATGTAAAAGAAACATTTTTAACATACAAATTATACAATCAGGTCAATTTTGGTGTTACCACATTAAGCTTAATGTGTATATAAAGCTGTATAAAATAAAGTCATGATTTCACATACAGAATTCTTTTTTCTGAAATATTTAAGTTTGTTGGAGCAGTGGATAGAGAGCCAGGCTTGGATATGAGAGGTCCTGGGTTCAAAAGTGACCTCAGCTACTTCCTAGCTGTGCGATCCTGGACAAGTCACCTAACACTCATTGCTTAGCACACTTATTGTTCTTCTTCTGCCTTAATAACCATTTTAAGATGGAAGATTTGGGTTTGTTTGTTTTTTAATACATGCTTGTTAATAATTTTCTAGTTCATGAATATTTTTTAAACCCTTACCTTCCATCTTGGAGTCAATTCTGTGTATTGGCTCCAAGGCAGAAGAGTGGTAAGGGCTAGGCAATGGGGGTTAAGTGACTTGCCCAGGAAGTGTCTTCCAGCTAGGAAGTGTCTGAGGTCAGATTTGAAGCCAGGACCTCCCATCTCTAGACCTGACTCTCAATCCAATGAGGCACCCAGCTGTCCCCTCATGAATTTTTAAAAGAAAAATAAATACTTATTCTGTGCAAGGTTCAAGAAATACCAATAACGAATACCTTGTGAAATAGATGCTATCACTATCCCCATTTTATAATTGAGGACACTGAGGCAGAAAGACATTAGATGACTTGCCCCAGGTCATTCAGCTAGTGTCTGAGGCTGGATTTAAGTTCAGGTCTTCCTAATTCCAACTTTGGTGCTGCATTCACTGTACTACTTACCTGCCTACTAGGAGAGAAAACACATATAGTAGGGTTCTACTATAAAACAGATTTAGAAAGACTAAATAATCCTTAGGGTTCAATCACAGGTCAGAAGTCAATGTCTAGGAATCCAGAAGGTATAGTAAAAAGTCAAATCACCTTGTAGCAGAGTCTCACCTCAAAAATGGGAGGCTCAAATTCCATTCAATCCAGAAGTAAGAAAATAATTTTATTTGAAGAAGAGACTTATGGTGGTATAATAGCCCAATCGCTGGCTGAATAGGCTGAGGGCTAATTAGGTAGCCTTAGAACTGATGGATAAACCCAGGAGCTAGTAGAGTAGCTTCTCTGGAGCTGATGGAATAGCAGCTCTCCAGATGTGGAGTAACAGCTCAAGTGAGGAATACCAGTTCTGCTGTAGAGTAGCAGCTCTATGTGTAGAATAGCAGCTCCAACTGTAGAACAGCAGCTTCCACACTCTGTGGTTCAGGGTTGCCATATTTATTAGAGTCTGGGGACTAGTCAGTCATCTCCCATTCCAGAGAAACCCTCACCTTTCCCAAAAACCCTGGAAAATGGGCATGGCCAAATTCAGGTGGTGTGTTTCAGGGTTGACATGCCTGAGAATAAGGAGCATGTGAAGGTTTGGGGGATTTTTCTGGAATGCTAGAGTCCCCAGCATGCAGGTGCTTTGATCTCCATTATCCACCCTGTCATCATTTGTCAGTGTGAGAGATGTCTCACTGCCCTTCTGAAATGAGCATATGGGGATGTAAGGGTAATTTTAGCGTTGTGATTTAATCTAAATTAATTTGGTCACAAGAGAAAATTCCAAATAAAATACCCAAGTCAGTTGGAAATTTGTGGTGATTTTAATTTATATAGAGGGAAGTAATTAAGGAGGAGAGAGAGAGAGAGAGAGAGAGAGAGAGAGAGAGAGAAATAAAGAGAGAGATGGGGGGATATGGGGGGAGTTCAAAGACCTCCACCACAAGGTCTTTGAAGAATATTAGAGGCTTTCCCAAGAGGATAGTATTTCGAAGGTAAAGGAGAAAAGAATCAGCCTAAACTCTGAGAGAATTCAGTGAAGATGCCTCACCTGAACTAGGCTACTAAGCTTCTCCCAGTATAATATCAAGGAAAACTCACTGCCAAACCCGAACAATAGCCATGCCAAGATGCCAAAATGCTCAACAAGCTGCTGCCAGAGTGTAAAGATTAAAATTTAGAGGAGACGGGGAGACTGAGGCAGGTAGAAATTAGTTTCTCTCTGCAAGGAGTATTATATTTTTTAGAGGTTTATTAAAAGTTAAAGATTAAAGAATATACAAGTAAGAAACATGTGCCTAGGCCAGAGGCCTAGACAAAATAAACTCACATCACGCAAGAGACCACCTGCTCCAAAACAGAAGTCCAAAAAGAGCCAAGAAAGAGACCTCAAAAGCCTTTGAATCAGTTTAAATACCTTCTCGATCTCGGCCCAGGTGAGATTACAAGGCATTCTGGGGAAGTGGAGCAAAGGCTCGTGGGGATTGTAGTCCTGTATTCAAGTCTATTTTTTACATTCCCTCGTGTGATCATTTTTGGAAAAATTAATTTTTCCCCAAAAGGATCATAAAAACATAATAAACTTAAAAGATTACAATAGTGTGAGGATAAGAGAAAAAAGAATAAAACCAATAATTGCTGAACACATTAACAAAAAGCCGTTAGGGGGTAGTCCCCTTTGGCATAAAAGTATACATACAAATAAATGTTCAATCAACCACACCCAAAGTTCAATTTTGTGCAACTTGTGGTCTGGAGGCTTCTTCATGGTGGCTTCTCCAACAGTTCAGTTCTGGATTCAGAGAGGTAGCATCTTGTTTACCTAAAATTCTTCTCAAAAGGAATTTAAACTTTTCAATTTAAATAATGATATTTTTTTAACAGCAAAATCTTAAACAAAATTCTGGGATTTTTATAAAAATACAATCTCAAACAAAAAAAAATTCAAAAAAAATAAAAAAATTCTTAGATTTTAAATTAAAATACAATCCCCCCTGAAGTAAGTATTAAATATATATATATATATATCAAGTTTAGCTCAGAATGTAATGTGCAGTTATGGGGGTGTATATGTCAATTATCAAAAGAATAGAAAAATAATCAAAAACATAAGAAAAATTCAAAATAGGCCTTGTCTAGGTCCAGTTTAAAGTAATTTCTATCCCACAAGTATGTAGGACAGAATGCAGTAATATTTCACTTAGCCATTTGTAGCCAAGACTACAGGAAGTTGCCATAATATAAGAAGAAAAGAATTAGAATTCTATTTTGATGGGGAAATGTCATTCCCTTGTCTGATTTTTTTCCTCAGGGATATAGGGAGCCAGCATGATAGTCAAGCTTTGTACTTGTTTGAGTGCTTCGAAAAGAGTGTAGATACAAGGAAGTCCTACGACTTAAACATAAGTTAAGCATCGCAACCTCGAGTCTCACTTTAATATTTCTTGTGTGCTCTATTGGCACTATTCAGGTTTAGTCTGTGCTCCTTGTTTTTATCCCTTTTCCTGGATTCAGACACAAGCATTAATCACAGTCCTATAATATTTTATCAATAAATGACAGGTTCCCATAGTTTAAAGCTTTTAGGCATATATTGATATTATAGCAAGAGTATATATATATATTAAGTTGTATTACTGTAGGGAAAAATAATATTAATATTAATTATGTGTACCTTCAGTACAAAAAATGAGAAAAAAATCAAATATTCTGATCAAAAAAGAAAAGAAAAGAAATAAGAAAAATAAGAAAAAAATCAGTAATTCAATATATTCTTGAAAAAATAGCATCCATTTGTCTATGGATTATTATCTCCAATTCATATGATAAGATAGAGTCACAATTCATATGATAGGATACAATCAATCAGTCTCAGCAGAAGATGCTTTCTTCACATGTGAGCAGTGAATCCAAGAGTCTCTTTCTCTAATCTTTATAGATGTTGGAGTAGTTAATAATATTTGGAATGGTCCTTCCCATAAAGGTTGAGTTGCTCCAGTTCACTTGAAATTCTTGATATAAACTTTATCTCCTGGGTTCAGGTCATGCAGAGAAAAGTCTAATGGTCCGGCTTGTACTGCAGCTCCGGATTCATGAAGTTCACGTAGTTTGTGCTGTAACTCCTGTATATAGGAAGCAACAGTAATATCTCCCCCTAATAGCGATGTATAAGCCGGGGAGAAAGGCTTAGCCTGTATAGGCAGATGTCCAAAAAGCATCTCAAATGGTGAAATATGTAAGTCTCCTCTAGGCCTGCTTCTAAGATAAAATAGGGCCAGAGGGAGAATTTCAGGCCATTTTAAATGGGTCTCAGTGCATAATTTGCCAATCATAGTCTTAAGTTCTTTATTCATTCTTTCCTACTATTTGGAGAGGAGAAAAAAAAACTGAAAAAGGTTAATTAATATCAACAATATCAATAAAATCTAAGAAGAATCATCTTCATTATCTTAGGAAGTTCCTTGGGCACCCTCTTGAAGGGTACCTCTCTGAGGCTCATTAGTACCTTGAGCATGTTTTGGACGAGCGCCATTTCTCATATATTGTTGTTGAATATTATCATTTTCTTCATTTGGAGAATTGTCATTATTTTCCCAATTCCTATTTCTATAATTCTGGTTTCTAAAGTTCTTATTTCTATATTCATTATAGTTATTTCCATAGTCATTATTATAATTTCTAGAATTCTGGTTTCTATAACCATTATCATCATTTCTATAGTTATTATTTCTAAAGCTATTATTAAACTGTGTATTCCTTCCAATCATCTTAAGAAAGGTTTTACATTCCATCATTTTGTGGCCCTTCTTCTCACAGAAATGGCAAGTAATGGATTGATAATTGAATTTCTGGAGAGGGGCAATTGTCGTTGGTTCATTATCATGCCCACTTTCTAATTTAGTCATCCTATCTATTAAATATCTCATTTTTTTCTTCATTTCCTCCATGTCATCATTATTTTCTTCCTCCTTTTCCTTGTTTCCCTTTAAAACATATATAGCTGTTTTTCACAATTCTTCAAGGTCCATATCTGACCATCTTGGGCATTGTGTTCTAAAATAATTCTTAATTGCTTTGCAAGAGTTATTTACAAAGATTCTTCTAACTTGTCTTAAACTACTCTCTTTAGTTAAGTCCCAATCTAAGTATCTGTCCCCAAACTCGATAATTCTGTCCATAAATCTGGAGGGGGTTTCGTCTTCCTTTTGCTTAATTTTTTCCAGTTCCATCCACTTATCTGTACTGTCTGCACATTCCTTCATGGCCGTGAGGATGGCCTCTCTACAATGGTATAGTTGTAGATAATCCTCAGGATTGTTATAGTCCCATTCGGGATCCTGAGATGGCCAATGTGCTGCATTACGCCCCCGGGTTTTGTTGACATGAGCAATTATTTTATTTTTTTCACGTTCACTTAAAAAAGCCTGTAGTAAGTTCTCAACGTCCTTGTAAGACAGATTATACTGAAAAAATATGTCTCCCATCTTTTTTGTTACTAGAAAAGGATCTTGTTCATATGTGGGGATATTTCGTGTAAATTCATTTATTTCTTGGGGAGTAAACGGTATCCTATGTCTTAAAGTCACCACATCCCCATTCCATCCTATTTCAGGTACTTCTCTTGGAGGAAACAGGCCTCTAGTTGAATTTTGTACCTGTAGGTCAGTTTGACAAGGACAGGTTTCTCTAGGAGGACAAGATCTCCTTTGCGTTGGAATTTGGTTTTCTGTAGGAGAGGGAACATGAGAAACTGGGATTGCAGGGGAAGGGTTTTGGGGATTAAATTCAGACAAGATTTGCACTACACGAGAGAAGCAGTCTGTTAACTGGGCTATAGGGAATTCTTCAGCTGCCATATAATTGTCAAAGAATGTAGTACTCATTTATATATATATATATTTTGTAATTTCACAAAACACGTGGGGAACAGGGCAAAGCAACAAACTTTCCACAGGGTTTTTTTTCTAATCCAGGAAGTTGTTCCTTAAGGGAAAGGATATTTAGAAACAGCTCTTCCAGCCAGGACTTTAAGGTCCTGTTGCTGAGATTTAAAACAGCTGTTTTCTGTCTATCAGAGTCACACAGCTGGGAAGTATCCGAGGTCCGATTTGAACCCAGGACCTTCTGTCTCTAGGCCTGGCTCTCAATCCTCTGAGCTACCCAGCTGTCCCTTAAGATTAAAGGGAAGAAAAAGAAAAACTGCTGATTCCAATTTAACTTAAGGAGAAAAGAGAAGAGAGAAAAAGTTTTTTATACTCACGTGTTCTAGCAGCTGTGTCTTTAAGCCAAGTTTTTTGTTAAAAGGGACTAAGTGGTGAGATGGTATAGAAAAAAGGCAAGGAATTTCAGAAGTTTATTGAGAGAATTCTTTAGACTCCCATGTGGTCAGCCACAATGTGACAAGGAAATCACTTTAAAAGACTGATATATATTAATTTAAGGTCGCCAAGGAATTCAGCTATGTAATTCCTAAATGAAAACTCAAGTCAGCCGTCAGCCTTTTATAGAGTTTAATTACAAACAGGAGGAAGAAAGGAATTAGAGAGAGAGAGAGAGAGAGAGAGAGAGAGAGAGAGAGAGAGAGAGAAAGGGGAGAGAAGGGAATAGGGCTTAAATACCCCCTCTGTTTAGGCTGGGCCTAAAGGCCCAAGCCCTTAGATAGCTGGGGCAAAGAAAGGAGATCAGTCCCTATTACTCATGTGACCAAAATGGAGAAACAGTCTCCGGGGCCTCCACCTCCAGCTTCCTTCAGAGCAAGCTTCTCAGAGCACCTCTCCAACCACTCAGAGCCAAAACTCTCCAACCCACCTTCAGTCCTCAGACCCCTCTATCTTTAAGGAAACCATTCAAGTTCCCTCCCCTCAGTTCTCACATCTACCAATCACTGTCCATCATTTTCCCTGTGCCAATGGTGGCTCTAGCTTAACCCAGGACCGCCCAGAGGTCTGTGGCTTTGCACATGTCTGTTGGAGGTCATATTCTCAAATAATTAAATCTTGATCTTTTGCTACAGCCCTTCCTAAATCCTGTTACCCTGAGTTGGGTAGAGATTGGAATAATTAAATTTTGATCTATGCTGCAGCCCTTCCTAAATCCTGTTAGGACTGAGTAGGGTGGAGATTGCAATTTCCAAGACTTGGTTCTGTCATTCCAAGTATCTCCATTGTATCAATTCTAAAATCAATCATGACTCAAAGAAATTCCTGTTCTATGCTTAAGCATAGGTCAAAGTCCTTTCCATTGTTCAGCAAAAGGTTCCTGTCCTAAAGTAATCTTAAGAAGGGAGGAGGAGGAACCTCCCATGCCAATGGGGTTCACATTCCAATAGCCAAGACCCACTATCAGTAGGAAATTTTCCAAGTATGAAATATCCCAATGGTGAAATTTCCAACATTTATAAGTCTAAGAAATTTTAAGGTTTACAATAGCCACCTCTCCAAGGAAAGAGGCCAGAGAGAGGAAGTGACGTGAAATATATAAACAGTTTTTACATCACTTTCCTGCATCTTACATGTACCAATGGTAGCTTAAGCTTGACTTGGGACAGCCCAGGGGTCTGTCGGTTGTTTCTGATTTGTCATTTGCCTAGCACAGGTCTGTCATAGGTCCTCCTCCTCAATCCTTAAGTAGGGATGTAGACATTCCTCTTTTGTTAGACTAAGCAAGGTAGAGTAAATCTAAAATTCACAGGGGGTAGAGGGAGAGGATCAGGGGAAGTGTGGTACTTTAGAGGGCCTCTATGGGTAATTAATTATACTTTACAGTTCTAAATATAGAACAACATGAGTAATTAATAAAACAGATTAGGCACAAAGCTGATGCCCATTATTATAGAGAGAGAATAATAAAGAATACTGCAGAGCCCATTATTACATATATAGAATAATATAGAATATTATAGAGCCAGTAAACAGAATAGGTAACTGATCAATCTGTACTTCATACTTGTCTAATGCTGAAATTACAAGTTTTGCAGTTGATATCTAATTAGTGCTAACTGTTGAGAAATGCAAGATTTCAGAGTATGAGGGTCTTAGTCCTATTATTGCCCCCTCACTCCCTGCTGTCTGCCCCCATCATATGCCCTTAGAGAAAAACTTGAGTCGGTAATTCTCTTCTTATCTCAAGAGTTTTAGTGGCTTTTCTCATATAATTGCACATTGTTTTTCAGAATGGTTGGACCAATTAATTCACAGTTTTACCGACAGTGTATTGATGTGTATGTTTTCCCCCTCCAACAATCACATCTTTGCCAATTTGCTGGAAGGAGAGCTTTAAGAGAGTTAAGACGGCTACATAAGCCTAAGGCAAAACATTCCAGTGGCTTTTAAAAAAATGAAAACAAAAAATGGATAAAATTATGCATAGGGTAAACAGAAGCTGTGTTGAATTTTACAACTACCTCACTTCAGCTAAACTATATTCCACTCTGAATGAGTTTAGAATATATTCCAGAGATTATGTAGGGAACAAACTGTATTATAGATGATCACAACTAGATGATCTCAAGGAAGGTTATTAACCTGTGTTCAAGGTTGTAGTACAGAGTTGGATGAGGAATCTTTTCTTTGTTCATAAGTGGGCTAAAAGCACCTCCAAGAAAGTCATATCAAACTGTAGACCAGGGATTTTTAACCTGGGACCTGTGAACTTGTTTCTATAATGTCTGGATAATTATATTTCAATAGAAGTTATTTCCTTTGCAATCCTATATATTTTATTTTATGCATTTAAAAACTATTTCAAGAGGGGGTCCATAAGCTTCACCAAACTGTGAAAGATATCATGACACACACACAAAAAAAGATTTAATATCCTAGCTCTAGACTTGTAGATATAATCTAGCACACATTTCACATGCTGCACTTCCATAAATTGGGTTTAATCTATGGAATTAGCCACCAAAATCATATGGTTAAGCTTACTTTCTTCCCACCAGAGTCATCTCAGACTCTAGCTCAAGTATAACTGCCTAGGTCTCCATAAATTTGAGTTAACAAAGTACACAAATCCTCTACAAGTATGTAAAGCAATAATGTATATATTGGGTATATTTTTTCATTCATTTTAGTAGTGTCTGATTCTTCATGACTCCATTTAGGGTTTTCTTGGCAAGATACTAGAGTAGTTTGCCACTTCCTTTTCCAACTCATTTTACAGATGAGGAAACTGAGGCAAAAAAGGTTAAGTGGTTTGCTTAAGGTCACACATTGTCTAAAGTTAAATTTGAACTCAGGTCTTCTTGACTCAAGGCCCAGCACTTTATCTACTGCATCATTTAATTGCCCCATATATTAGGTAAAGGACCATCGTTATTTCTCCCCATAGAAAATTTAGAAAATACTTAAAGGATATAGTAATCTTTAAAGACTTAATAAAACTTTTCTATCTCTCTAGTGAGCCCTATCTTCCTCCTAGGGCCCTACAGTTGATTTTGCAGCTGTAGTACCACTTGTATTTTGGACTTTCCTCAAAAATGGAAATTACTTGGGATTTCTAGAGAAATAAATCCCAGACATTTTGATGAGTCTCACTTTCATCCCAATAATAAACCCAAAACTCCAACCCTATGGTACTATCCAAAGGCCAAGGCTCCCTAAAAAGGTTTAGAGTTGCTAAAGAGGCAACAATAAGACCTGGATTGTCCCTTCATCATAAGACCTAGATTATTGAAATAATTCATTGTAATAACAAAGGGCAAGGATCAAGGTTTTTTCTTTCCTATATCAGATAAATAAATTAGATAGATTAGACAGACAGACAGGTAGATAGATAGATAGATAGATAGATAGATAGATAGATAGATAGATAGATAGATAGATAGATAGATGGATGGATGGATGGATGGACGGACGGACGGACGGACGGACGGACAGACAGACAGACAGACAGACAGACAGACAGACAGACAGACAGATAGATAGATAGATAGATAGATAGATAGATAGATAGATAGATAGATAGATAGATAGATAGATACGGGGGAGAGGGGGTTCTTATTTCCAAAAGGCTATTAATAATTTAAGAATTCCCCCTTCCTTTATTGGAAGAATCGATTCCAAAATGCTATAACAATTAGACATTGTCCAGAAATTTGCCACTCTTCTACACAGAAGGCTGGAGTCCAGGTCCTATCTTCCTGAATATTTACAGCTGCCATGTGCTACTGCCCCAAGATAGCTTACATGAACAGGTTTTTCCCCCATTCTATGACCTAAGTGTGTTTTTAAAATTTACTCTTCTCTGTGTTTCCCAGATTTTTAGCTCCTTTTTAAGTATTGTCTTCTCTATAGAGAATGTAAACTCCTTGAGAGCAAAAATTGGTTTTTATTTTTTCTATTTTTATTCTTGAATTTTTATCCACAGGGCTTAGCATATGGTAAGCACATGATTTGAAGAAATGGATTTCAGAGAGAGAAAGAGAAAAGAGAATGATAGCTTGTTTACTTCTTTCTTTCCTTTTTTCCTCCTTTATTTCCTTCTTTTCCTGCCTTATCTGATCAAAATGGCTACCACTTGAGCTCTGATCCCACCCAACACTAGCAGCTAGAATCCAAAAACACAAGGGGACTGTTACTAAATAAGACCCTTTTCATTTAAAGGTCTCCCAAACAGAACTGGCTATATGTAGAGTGGCATAAAATTTCATATATATAGTTTTTTATTCTTTTTTTCTCTGGTTTATTTGGGGTGTTTTGAATTCATTAGTTTGTTACATTAAAATGTTCGATTAACTCCCTCCCCTCTCCTATTAAAGAAGGTATCACTTGACAAAAAGATATATGTTTATATAAAACTACATCTTATTTATTTCCATTCATGAGTTCTTTCTCTGGAGGCATAAATGCCTCTTATAAGGCAGTAGTATTTCATCACAATCCAATGCCACAACTTATTTATAAACGAACATATATACTTTTTAAAATTAACTGTATATAGTCATTCACATGGTCATATATAATTACTTCATTTATTTGAATGTTTGTGCTCATGGATTGTTGTTTGTAACTAAAAAGAAAATGTTAAAAATAGAAAACAAAATTCATTCTCAGGAAATTTAGCTTCAGGAATTCCCTACTCAGATACCATTCTAATTCAGTGGGGAAGGAAAATAAAAATTACTATTCCATCCCTATGCTGTTGCAGTTTGGTCTGGAAGTCCAAAAACTCAGAAAAAAAGAGAAAGGTCAAGTTATTTCACAGTTAAATTGTATAGATGATGAGGAAAGGTGGCTTTTCCAACAAGAATATATCTTCACTAATCATCTTAGAAATGGCTTTATTCACTGACCAACCAAAGTAATTCGCTGCATCGTCTAAGCAAGGGATTAGGCCACATGAGAGGAGCCCTTCAGATAAAAGTTCATGTCCTACAACTTCACAAGTTATTTGTGAGAAGGGAGAACCCTTCAAATGGAGCAGAAGCTAACTTGAACCTCATTGCACTCATCCTCTAACTAAACATTAGTTGACTCATCAAAGAAACTAGGATGTTTTGAGGCTTACTGGTCTGTGTCCCCAATATCACACAGTTCTCAAGGTATGGGAAAAGCTCCAGCAGTTATCCATTAGGCACAATTTGTGATTGCCTCTTGAATGCCACACATAGAATCCCAGAAAGGTCCATGCGACTTAGTTCTTAACCTCATAAAATTAAGCCTTTTCAAGAACCCATAGCTGGTAATCCTGGAGAGTACATTCTTAAATAAATTAGATAAGAAAACAACATTTAAAGTTCCCATAGGTAGTTACTTGCCTTTGTGCTTGTAAGTGCATATCCCATCCCAAAATAATTGGAAAAGAAAAATAATTAAATAGCAAAAACATGAAAAATGCCCTAAGAAAATTATGTATAAGGATTTTGAATCCACATGGAGTCAGAACCATTTTGTTGTCATTCATTTCAGTTGTGTATAACTCTTCATGGCCCTACTTGGGGTTTTCTTGGCAAAGATACTGTAATGATTTGCCATTTCCTTCTCCAGCTTACTTTACAGATGAGAAAACTGAGGCAAAAGGGGTTAAAGTGACTTGCCCAGGACTATATAACTAGTAAGTGTCTGAGATCAGATTCAAACTCAGAAGTCTTCCTGACTCCATACCTAGTTTTCTATCTACTGTGCTACTTAGCTCCCCTGTCAAAGTCAGAAGTGGATAAATATGTGTGCTGTGAATTTGGGAGAAATATTTGCTTCCCAAAAAAAGGAACTTTAGACAAAGAAGGAACAGAACTAAGGAGTAGTGTAAATAGAGACAAATCTTCAGACTGTATTTTTATTCAAAAACACAAAGAACCAGACTAATGAAAAGTCCCTCTTCTTTGGATTCTAAGCTGCTGGTGTTGGAAGAGGACAGAGTTCAAAAGGTAACCATTCTGATGAGGTAAGGCAAGAGAATAAGGAAAGAAAGGAGGAAAAAAGGAAAGAAAAGAACAAGTATCCTTTTTTCTCTCCCTTTCTCATCCTATCCAAATAGAATATTCTGCAATAAACCTGATCATTGATGATTCCTATTCCCAAAACCCCAAGGCTAACACATTTTCTAACCTCAAGGTTAACATCTTGTCACATCCTCTTCCTGTTTTAATCCATTTCCTACATAAGGAAAGTGGCCAGTGAATTCCCAGTAGCTTAACTGAACTTTCCTTTTACCTGTTTTATTTCTGTAAGGCAGCATAAAACCCTCTCTATGTGTATAGCTCCCTTTGTTCAAGCTGTTGCCATCACCTGGATATTGCCCATCAGCTGCTGCTAATTAAATTTTTTTATATCTCGACTTCCCTCCTGGTTTATTGAACTCCTAATGGACCAAGGTGAGAAGAATCAGGATTTCCAAGTTGAGTAATTCCCCAAATGGGATTAAACCTCAGAGAACATATAATTCTGTGTTATAAGATATGGCAAATAGTCGTCCAACCTCTACTTGAAAAATGGAAAACTTTGAGGAGAAGCCTACAACCACTTTATGGGGCAGTTCACATTGTACTTTTGGATAGCTCTAATTTTTAACTATTATGTTTCCCTGAATTTTCTCCTTTCTAAGTTGGATACCACCAATTCCTTCAACTTATTCCCCTATCATATAGGCTCAAAGACTGTGTCATCATTTAGATGTCCTTCAGTTTATCAATATCCTTTTTCACAGCAGTGAGCAGAATTGACACAATATTCTAGACATGATATGATTAATACAAGAGGACTATTTCCTTATTTCCTAGAAACTATATCTCCATTAATGTAAACCAAGATTACATTTGGGGGGGTTTTGGCTACCACAACCACTCAACTATCTCATATCAAAGTAAAGTTCACCAAAATAAACCCAGATTTATTTTTGGACAAATTGCTTTTCTAACCTTTACTTAAGTTGATTTTTTGAACCAACATGTAAGATTACATTTACTCTGATAGAATTTCATATTATTAGGTTGTCATGATTGAAATGAAGATAAATAGAGGCACAAAATTCTGATCATGATCAATTTATTAGGCTAGCAGGAATCAATAAATTGGGTCATTTGGTCTCTCTTGATGACCAAAGACCTTGAGTGAAGAATGACAGGGTCAATAGATGGGAGGAAGCTGGCTGGCACAGTGTATATGGTACCAAGTCCAGAGTAAAGAAGAACTGAGTTTAAATCTGGCCTCAGATACTTATTAGTAATGTGACCCTGAGCAAATCACTTAACTTTGTTTGCCTCATTTTCCTTATCTGTAAAATGAGCTAAGGGAGGAAGTGGCAAACCACTCCAGTATCTTTGCCAAGAAAACCTAAATGGAGTCATGAAGAGTTAGACATTGAAATGACTAAATGACAACAAAGCAAGATGACAGAGCAAAATCTTTAGCAACATATGTATATTTTCTTCTTCTTCTTCTTCGTGTGTGTGTATGTGCATTTTTTCTGATTGACTATCTATGACATATTAATGACATATATTAAGATACATCACTTGGACATCTCCTTCTAAAACCCCTTTAACGACAGACAAGACTAGTGACTCCATTCATAAGTCAGAGGTTCGGGATTCAAGTTGCTTTGTTATTGTTCTGTCCTGCTTTTCTTAGGGGTCTGAAACCAGATTTTAATCAGGATGATGAGTCTTCCTGACTCTAGGCCCAGAGTTCTATCTACACCACCTAGCTGCCCTAAACTGATGAGATTTGACCTTTTAGGCTAATCAAGTTTCTCTAGAAAGTGAGTGATGGACAAAGTTACAAATTTGTTGTTCAGTCATTTTCAGTCTTCCTGACTGCATTTGGGATTTTTCTGCCAGAAATAATGAAGTGATTTGCCAAGTCCTTCTCTAATCTCATTTTCTTTAAAACCTTAGAAGAATACAAGGGTCAGATAATTGGGGTTAACTGACATGCTCTCAAAGGTCACACAGTTAGGAAGTGTCTGAAGTCAGATTTGAATCCAGGTCCACTAACCCTAGGCCTGGTGCCCTAGCCACAATGTTTCTAGCTGCCCCTTCATCTCATTTCATAGATGAAGAAACTGAGGCAAACAGGGTTACATGAGTTGCCCAGGATCACACAGCCAATAACTGTCTGAGGCCAGATTTCAATTCGGGAAAAGGAGCCTGTCTTCAGGCACTCCATCACTGTACCACGTAGGTAATGGCAAGACAAAAATTTAACCTTGTATAAAAGGAGATTTTGAACCTTAGACTTCATTCCCCAGAAGCCTTGGTATTTCCCAGAATTCCCTATAATCTCTCCTGTGTCTCCACATTGTAGAAATCACGTTATTGGTATTTAACTGGCAGTAACGCTTCCCACACACTCTCTCTCTCTCTCTTCTTGCATGATGTAGCATTAGCAGTAACAGTGGTAAGGTGGAGAAAATTTGAAAATAGCTAACCAGCCATGGACACATGGTTTTTATTTTGTATCCTCTTTATTCCTTGATTTCTAATGATCCTTAATAAATCTCATAAAATATAATATTTTTATTATTAGAGATATAATTCTATTTTTACAACTTTTAGATAAGTTTCTTCAGGATGTGAGTGGTAGGTAAAGTTTACAAATAGAAGGAACATGAAAGAAAATATTAAATCTTGCTTGATTAAGTCTTAGCAAAACAGAATTAAAATCAATTTTCAGTTTTACAAGATTCAACCCTATATCCTCACCTGTCAAAATATTTTTGTCTAGTGTCCTAGATAGCAGAGACAGAAATGCTCAAATCCTCAATCACCCTTTTTATCTTAGAAGTTTCCCCCATTGTATCTGAGATCCATTCCCAAGCAGACCAACACCAGGCTGAAGCCATCCTTTTGTATCCATTGTAGTCTAGAACACTCCCTACCTCAGCCTCTGGCTATAATAGCCGTTTTCCACAAGCCTGCTTGTGACTGTCAGTATATGTTTGCTATACTTAATTCCCCAAAAGATATACAAGTCCCCAAGTTCTATTAATCTCTGAAGAATCATCTTTGACAGTGTGTTCTCCCAGGGACACTGTCCCCAAAGTCCCAATCGCTTTGGCTCTGTGCGTGCGGTATTTAGTGCTTGGCTCTGTGTGGCAGCCAATTTTTAAGGACTATGTCTCTTATCCTGATTAAAGATTTGGTTTTTATGACTACTTTAGTGGTTCTGTGTTTCTCCAAGTTGACAAGTTCATCTCTCAAATTCTAATTTTTGCAACAGCTTCTCCTTGTCAAGATAACTTGAGTAAAAGTAATCTTTGAGTCTCCAAATAAATGCCTCTCGTTTGGGCTTTTTCTGGCCTTTTTTCTTTTCAATAACAATCTCATTATACTAAGGAATAATATTCATGGTGGGGATACATTAAGTATATGTGTGGAGCTGGGTTTCTTCTCTTCCAAAATCTTAATTGTCTAGAATTGAGCAGAGTAGGAAAGATCAAATTACCTTCAGTAAAGATAGGATTGACTCTCCCCTTGCCTACTTTTAAATTTAATCAACCAAAAGTGAAGATGCCCCTATTTAACATTAAGTAGGGGAGGTTCAAAACCACTGACTAAAATGAGATACACCTCCAGAAGCAACTGATTGCTCCCTAGGCAGTGTTAAGCAAATTTAAAGACTGCAATTGGTCCCCATAAAGTGGAAGAAGGGACAGGAAGTGATGTAAAAAAGGACTATAAAAGATGGTTAATTTCCTGTCCAAGAGGTCTTCAGCCTGAATCTTGGGATTGGAGGATCTTGGTCTGGGACTGTGGCTTGGAGCTATGACCTGGGTCTTGGTCCTGAATTTTTGGGTTGTAGAATCTTCTCCTTGGGGACTCCATCTTGGGACTTTGGTCTTCGGCTTCACTTGAACCTGGAACTCTGGAATTTGGACTATTTGGTAAGACTGCTCTTGGATCTTCTCCCTTTGGACTTTGGACTGGGTAAGTGAAAAAAGCTGATCCTCCTTTCTTGGCTTCTGGAGAGTTTAGTTCCTGAGAGGCCTTCTTGGAGGAGGCCATGTAGATTGAGTCCTTGCTTAATTCAACATCAAGCCTTCTGGCTGAAGGGTAACCCCTGCAAGGGTTGAGCTGGAGACCAGAACAACATTTAGGGTGATAAGCTAGATTTCTTACTCTACCCTCTTTCACATTTTTTTCTACTTTCACTCTTTCCCTCTTTTTGTAAATCAAACTGCTAAAAAAAAAAAGTCATTTCGACTTAAGCTATATTAATTTTATTTATTTATTTAATTGATTTAGAATATTTTTCCATAGTTACATGAATCATGTTCTTTCCCTCCCCTCCTCCCACCCCCAACTGTATTAATTTTTTAAATCAGCAACCACATTCTCTTACATTTAGTCTGAACCGTAAATTTAATCCCCACACTCCACAAATTAATTATAAGAGTTTACCTTTTGCCTGGTCACTAAGTGATAGGTCACTGTTCCACTACCTTGAAGGGCAAAATGGTCACATTAGTCAATGTTCTTGAATCAACCCTAAGGGGAAGTTTCTTTAAATTGTGATAATAAGAGAGTAGTGACTACAGTGTGACCAGCACTATAGTTATACCAAACATTTAGAACACTAAATTAGGTAAAATTGTGTCCTATTTCCAACATCATTGTAATTTTTTTGAAAGTTAATTCAGTCATTCCAAATCCTTGTTCATGTCTCTTTAATGTACCCAAAACAGGGTCTGGTTTTATAAGATTATTTCCTCACAAAAATGAATAATATAGAAATATGTTTTGAGTGATAATACATGTATAACCGAGTAAAATTGTTTGTCAACTCTGCGGTGAGGGGGGTAGGGAGGGGGACAATATGAATCATGTAACCATGGAAAACATATGTAAATGTGTTATTGGATAAAATAAAGTTAAAATTTTTTAAAATAATAATATGCCCCAAAAGAATGCTGCCTCAATTAAATATAACAACTGAAACAAAGTCCCTCCATTATGTGGGTATATGATAAAATAATTAGCAAAAAAAGAGGGGAAAATAAAACAAACAAAAAAAGACTTGCATCAAGAAATGACTTTTATAATACCTGGAAGCAGACATAAACTTTAGCAGACCCCTTTAATTGTTTTCTTTTTAAACCTGCAAACGTTCTATTTGTCTTTAGATCTTAATATCACTGGAAGCTAGGTGACACAGTGTCTAGAGTGCCAGACCTCAAGTCAAGAAGACTCATCTTCCTGAGTTCATATCTAACCTCAGACACTTACTGGCTTTGCTTCTCTGGGCAAGTCACTTAACCATTTGCCTTATTTCCAACTCTGTAAAATGAGCTGGAGAAAGAAATGATAAAGCACTCCAGTGTCTTTGCCAAGAAAACCCCAAATAGGGTCACAAAGAGTTGGACATGGCTGAAAAACTAATGAACAACAACATGTCACTCTGGAGACTGAGGAATTATGAAATTCTCTCAAACTAGAGTTACAAAATGGTACATTGGCATGTGCTGGGTAGCTAAAGATTGAAAGGAGAGATTTAATGGGGTCTGGAAATTTTACTTAGGGAATTTCACATTCTGGAATATATGTCCTGAATCTACTGCCCAGGCATCCTAAAGAGATGAGTAATAGCAGGGACATGTATTCCTGAGCAATGACAATGATGAACAGCAATGACAAGCTGTCATGAAGCAACTATAAATGGGGGCAAAGGAAAGCTGAAATATGAGTGGAGAAAATGTTGCACAACCACCTATTGCTGAGAAATAGATCCACTTGGTCTGCAGGAATCAGAAAACGAGTCATCGTTTCATTTGAGCAAAGATGTTGAGGCATGGACAGCCACTAATCTATCTTATTCCAATAGAAGAAAAGCCCTGCTAGGTCTAATCAACTTGAAAACACTTTGACTAAGGCTCAGCTTAATCATGCTTGACAAACCTAAGTCCAAAGAAGCTCAGTTCTAGGTCAGTTTAAGGTTGACAACCTAGTTATCTATAACCCTGCAGCTTGACCCTTGTCCCTGAAAACCTGTCTTCTGGAAACCCCAGATTGGTCCTTGTCCCAGTCTAACAAACTGAATTGGCTGTAAATTAGCCTAGCTCCTGGAATTTGCACCTCTGCCCTGAGGTACTGAATTTGTAAGAAAATACTTAAGTCTCAAATACCTCAGATAACCCTAGACATAACTAGATGATACAAACAAATATTAATTCTATTAATTAATTAATAATAAATTCTTTGATACATGCAAAACCCAGTGGAATTGCTTATTGCCTCCAAGAGGGGAGAGGAAGGAGGGGAAGGAAAGAACATGAATCATGTAACTATGGAAAAAATATTCTAAATTAATTAACTTAATTAATAAATTTAATTTTAAATAATAATAATGATAATAAATTCTTGTCCTCACAGTTTCTCTTATTGTGTCTAGGCCAGCTCCCAACCCTGGCCTCCAGCTACATTCTCTGTTTCTCTGTCCCAAACATTCACATAACCAATGGGTTGTCCTTCCTTTCCTATACCCTCTATGGTGTATATATATATATATGTGTGTGTGTGTGTGTGTGTGTGTGTGTGTGTGTGTGTGTGTGTGTGTGTGTAGGTTCCTTCAATTGAGAAGCAATTCCCAGTAATTAGATTATTATGTTTCTTTCCTGAAACAGTGGTCATTCCACAGTGGCTAGTTCTGTGTGGTGGCTGTGATCATTGTCTCCCTCTTCTTGATTAAAGATTTCTTAAAACTACTCTGGTACTTTTGATTATTTTTTCAGATTGACAGGGTGATGGATTTTAATTTCTTTTTTTTAATCACAGAGTCCTTTAAAAAATCCACTAAGTCATAATGGTTTACTCTATGTCATCATACATACTGGTATGTGCATTGTAAGTATTGAAGAAATAAGCATATAAAAGAAAAAAGATAATAAAATTCAATTCTACCTACATGTATTTTCACACATTAGTACTTCATTCACTGGCATGTTAAATCAAGTTGAGGAAAATTAATATTAAGCCCGATTATTTAGTAACCAGAAATATTCTATGATCCATCTTTTTCCTCATTTTTGTCAGAATTTATTTTATAAGGGCAGGCAATTTCTGAAGGGTGTGATTGAGGAATGTGTTCATTTCCAGTCTTCAAGGCATCTGTAAACAGAAGCCAGATGAGACTAGGTCTTCCCCAGAGAATATGTCCCTTGTCTCTGCTTTGCCTTCATCAAACTTCGCAAGGGCTTGGTCTATAAGAGGAGACCAAAGTAGAGGAAGGGGAAGAACCTGATTGATATAGCTTTTCCTTTTTCCAGCCAAGATTGCTAAGAGACCACTGGGTCTTCTAAAGTAAATAGCAATCCTTATCCATCAGAGAGAGGTATAATAAATCACTTTATCTGAAGGCCAGCCCACTTTTCCAACCTCAAAACTAAACCTATCATATGAGGATTTGTCTTGTCTCCCCCTCCCTACAAATATGAAGCAATATGGAGGAGCTAACAACTCTTAAGCCTGCCTTCTCATTAAACCATTCAGAACGTCCTTGTCTTTGCCAGGGGAGGTCCAAATCATTTACTGTCAGGCCAATTGGAAGGAAGTCACATCTTCATTTAAAAGGCCCTGTTGGAGCAATGAAGAGACAAAGATATCACTCTTTACGGATGATATGATGGTCTACTTAAAGAATCCTAGAGAATCAACCAAAAAGCTAATTGAAATAATCAATAACTTTAGCAAAGTTGCAGGATACAAAATAAACTCACATAAGTCATCAGCATTTCTGTATATTTCCAACACAGCTCAGCAGAAAGAATTAGAAAGAGAAATCCCATTCAAAATCACCTTAGACAAAATAAAATACTTGGGAATATATCTCCCAAGACAAACACAGGAACTATATGAACACAACTACAAAACACTCTCCACACAACTAAAACTAGACTTGAGCAATTGGAAAAACATTAACTGCTCATGGGTAGGACGAGCCAATATAATAAAAATGACCATCCTACCCAAACTTATCTATCTATTTAGTGCCATACCCATTGAACTTCCAAAAAAAATTTTTACTGAATAAGAAAAAGCATAACATAACAAAAACATTACAAAAACATAACATGAACATAACAAAGTTCATTTGGAAGAACAAAGGATCAAGGATATCCAGGGAAATAATGAAAAAAAAATGTGAAGGAAGGTGGCTTAGCAGTACCAGATCTCAAACTATACTATAAAGCAGTGATCATCAAAACAATATGGTACTGGCTAAGAGACAGAAAGGAGGATCAGTGGAATAGATTTGGGGTAAGTGACCTCAGCAAGACAGTATATGATATACCCAAAGACTCCAGCTTTTGGGACAAAAATCCACTATTTGACAAAAACTGCTAGGAAAACTGGAAGGCAGTGTGGGAGAGATTAGGTTTGGATCAACACCTCACACCCTACACCAAGATAAACTCAGAATGGGTGAATAACTTGAACATAAAGAAGGAAACAATAAGTAAATTAGGTGAACACAGAATAGTATACATGTCAGACTTTTGGGAAGGGAAAGACTTTAAAACCAAGCAAGACATAGAAAGAGTCACAAAATGTAAAATAAATAATTTTGATTACATCATATTAAAAAGGTTTTGTACAAACAAAACCAATGTAACTAAAAGTAGAAGGGAAGCAACAAATTGGGAAACAATCTTCATAACAAAAACCTCTGACAACGGTCTAATTACTCAAATTTATAAAGAGCTAAATCAATTGTACAAAAAATCAAGCCATTCTCCAATTGATAAATGGGCAAGGGACATGAATAGGCAGTTTTCAGCCAAAGAAATCAAAACTATTAATAAGCACATGAAAAAGTGTTCTAAATCTCTGATAATCAGAGAGATGCAAATCAAAACAACTCTGAGGTATCACCTCACACATAGCAGATTGGCTAACATTACAGCAAAGGAAAGTAATGAATGTTGGAGGGGATGTGGCAAAGTTGGGACATTAATTCATTGCTGGTGGAGTTGTGAACTGATTCAACCATTCTAGAGGGCTATTTGGAACTATGCCCAAAGGGCGATAAAAGACTGTCTGCCCATTGATCCAGCCATAGCACTGCTGGGTTTGTACCCCAAAGAGATAATAAGGAAAAAGACTTGTACAAGAATATTCATAGCGGTGCTCTTTGTGGTGGCCAGAAATTGGAAAATGAGGGAATGCCCTTCAATTGGGGAATGGCTGAACAAATTGTGGTATATGTTGGTGATGGAATACTATTGTGCCCAAAGGAATAATAAAGTGGAGGAATTCCATGGGAACTGGAACAACCTCCAGGAAGTGATGCAGAGTGAAAGGAGCAGAGCCAGGAGAACATTATACACAGAGACTGATATACTGTGGTACAATCGAACTTAATGGACTTCTCCATTAATGCCAATGCAATGTCCCTGAACAATCTGCAGGGATCAAGGAGAAAAACCACTACCCTCAAGCAGAGGACAAACTGTGGGAGTAAAAACACCGAGGAAAGGCAACAGCTTGACTACAGGGGTGGAGGGGATATGATTGAGGAAAGACTCTAAATGAACACCTTAATGCAAATACCAACAACATGGAAAAGAGTTCCGACAGAGGACACATGTGATACCCAGAGGAATCACGCATTGCCATTGGGAGGAGTGATGGGAAGGGGGGAGGCGGGGGGAGGAAAAGAAAATGATCTCTGTTTCTAATGAATAATGTTTGAAAATGACCAAATAAAATAATGTTTAAAAATTTTTTAAAAAATTGTTTTAAAAGGTCCTGTTTGTTCTCAATTGATGTCCTTGGCCTGAATGGATGCAAGCCATTGACCCTTTTATTATCAAGCTTCATGTCCCTGCTAATAAATAATATCTCGCTCAATTTAACTCACAATAAAGTCAACTACTCATATAACTGTAATGGATCACTTTACTGAAGAAAATATTTTAGTTCATCCTGTTAATGACCCTCTCAGAAGTTAAAACAAAGAACTCAAAAACTAAATTGACTGAATTGGCTATAAATCCTTTCCCCTTGGCTCCCAGAATTTACCCCTCTGCCCCAGAGGACAGAATTTGAAAGAAGACACTTGATTCTGAAATACCCTAGCTAGGTTTAGCTAAGACAATCAATCACAAATCTTCAGGACATCTTCAGCCACCTTAGTCTCTCCTACTGCATCTATGCTACTCCTAGCCACTTTAGCCCCTGGCTCCATTCTCTGTCCCAATCATTTGTAAACTTATATAATCTATTGTCCTTCCTCTTTTATCCTTAAATGTATATAAGCACCCCAAATGTCACAGTTCTACAGAAATTCCCAGTAATTATATTGCTGTGTGTCTTTCCTGAGACTATAGTCCTCCCAGGGTGGTGGCTCTATGTGGTGTTTTTGATGATAATTTCCCTCATTCTGATAAAATAAAACAAACATTATTATAACTTCTCTGGTAGTTCTGATTATCTTTCAGTTTGACATTGGTTTGTCTATATATATTGTTTATCTTTTATTAACTTATAAGCACATTACATGCAAAATAAGTAGTTTTTTATTTTAAAATTTTTAGATTTTAAACATTTTAAATTCTAAATTCTATTTATTCTAAAAGTCTAAATTTTAAATTCTATTTAAATTTTAAATTAAATTTAATTATTTTATTTTATTAATTTTGGGGGGAAATTTTTATTTAATTAGTTAATTTAGAGGGGTTTTTCCCCAATGGTTAAAAGAATCATGTTCTTTCCCTCCCCTCCCCTAACCCCCTCCTGTAGTGGATAGGCAATTCCACTAGGTTTTACATGTCATAATTAAATTATTTTAAATAAGATATTTTAAATAATGGAGAGGTAGTGTTGCCCAGTTACCTGGCCCTTTTCAGGTATCAGCTCACTCTAACACCAAAAGATGCTCAAGAGAAACACCACACTATGGGTTATCAGGAAGCTAGTCACCTCTATCCCTAATTCCACCACTTTCATGAGTAACAGTGTTAATCTTTCTCCTTAGTCTAGTCTAAAAGTGATGTCAATGCAGATTTATCCAATTAGAATCTTGTCTCAGCCTAACCCAGAAGGAAAACTCTCTCTCTCACCTTTTCCCTTCAGTGCAGCTTTACAAAGGGTCCAAAATGCATGAGTGTAGCATAATAAAATTAATCACACATGCATGACAACTAATGCTGTTTTTCTAATATAATAGAAGAATGGCAAAAGTCCAGTCCTTACAAGCATATGCAGAGTGCAAATATTTTTTTCTTGTTTTAAAATATTTTCTTCAAGTTACATGTGAAAAAAATTTTTAAATTTTTTTTAACATTTCTATTAGCCAGTGCTAGATTGTTTTGATGATTACTACTCAGTAATACAGTTTGAAATCTGGTACATCTGGGCCGTCTTCCATCACAAATTTTTTTCATGAATTCACTTGATATTCTTGGCATTACTATTATTACAGATAAATTTTATTATAATTTTTCTAGCTCTTTAAGTAGTTTTTTGGGAGCTTGATTGGTATGTCTGAATAAGTATGTTAATTTGGGTAGAATTATTGTTTTTTACTTATTATTACATAATTATACTTAATTATACAATTATAACCAACAATTACTATGTTGGTTCAGTTTACCTGTTGTAGGGGAGTTGAGGTGAACCCCTGGGTTTGGGACAGCTACCCTTTGCAATAATGCAGGACTCCAAAACTTAGCTTAAAAATAAAAAGAGAAATTTATTGATTTAGAGAGTAATGTTGAAAGGTTAGGAGACAGGTTCAAGAGTAAGCATTGCCCAGTTATCTTTTCCTCAGCATCATGAGAATAATAAGGAAGGAAAGGAATTTTCCTGCTCTCTGTTTGACCTGAAAACTTCTGGAGTTTGAAATGTCCAGAAAGGGAAACCCCAAGTCCCATACCACTCCCAGGAGCAATTGATATTTTTCCAGTTATTTATATATGACTTTATTTATGCAAAAAGTATTTTCTTTTTTTATTAATTTATTTATTCAATTTAGAACATTATTCCTTGGTTACAAGAATCACATTATTTCCCTCCCTCCCCTCCACCCACCCTTCCCGCAGCCGACACACAAGTTCATTGGGTATTACATGTGGCCTTGATCAGAATCAATTTCCATGTTGTTGGTGTTTGCACCAGGATGTTCATTTAGAGTCTACATTCCCCAACCACATCTCCTCCACCCATATATTGAAGCAGTTGTTTTTCTTCTGTGTTTCTACTCCCACAGTTTTTCCTCTGGATGTGGATAGTGTTCTTCCTCATAGATCCCTCCGGGTTGTTCAGGATCAGTGCATTGCCACTAATGGAGAAGTCCATTACATTTGATTGTACCACAGTGTATCAGTCTCTGTGTACAATGTTCTCCTGGTTCTGCTCCTCTCACTCTACATCAATTCCTGGAGGTCATTCCAGTCCCCATGGAATTCCTCCACTTCATTAATCCTTTGAGCACAATAGTATTCCATCACCAACAGATACCACAATTTGTTCAGCCATTCCCCAATTGAAGGGCATCCCCTCATTTTCCAATTTTTGGCCACCACAAAGAGCGCAGCTATGAATATTCTTGTACATGTCTCAAAAAGTATTTTCTAATTGTGTTCAGATAGTTCCTGGATTTATCTTGGCAGGTAAACTCCCAAGTATTTTATGTTTTCTATAGTCATTTTAAATACAATTTCTCTGTCTCTTACTGCTGGATTTTGTTGGTAATATATAGAAATCCTGATGTTTTATGTCAATTTATTTTATATTGTATGACTTTACTAAAGTTGTTATTTCAACTAGTTTTTAGTTAACTCTCTAGGATTCTCTAAATATACCATTATATCATCTGCAAAGAGTGGTAGTTGTGTCTCCTTGTTGCTTATGGTAATTCCTTCAATTTTTTTCTTCTCATTACTATAGCTAGCATTTCTAGGACAATATTGAATAATAATGCTGATAAAGGACACCTTTGATTCACCCTGATATAATTGGAAAGGCTTCTAGTCTATCCTTATAACAGATAATGCTTGCTTATGATTTTAGATAGATAATACTTATCATTTTAAAGAAAACTTAATTTATTCTTATGCTTTCTAGTGTTTTTAATAGGAATGATAATTGTATTTTTTCAAAAGTTTTATCTGTCTTTATTAAGGTATTCATATGGTTTTTGTTGGTTTTATTATTGATATGATCAATTGCGCTATTTTTCCTAATATTGAACCAGCCCTGCATTCCTGGCATAAATCTCACCTAGACATATTGGATGCTCTTTGTGCTACACTGTTGTGATCTCCTTGCTAGTATTTTATTTAAAATTTCTGCATTGATATTCATTAGAGAAATTATTCTAAAGTTTTCTTTTGCTGTTTTTGCTCTGCCTGGTTTAGGTATCAGCACCATATTTGTGTTGTAAAATGAACTTGGTAGGGCCATTTCTTTGTCTATTTTCCAATAGTTATATAAACTATAGGAAAGGGAGCAGCTGGGTGACTCAATGGATTGAGAGCCAAACCTAGAAACAAGGAGGTCCTGGGTTTGAATCTGGCCTGAGACACTTCCTAGCTGTATGATCCTGGGCAAATCACTTAACCCCTATTGTCTAGCTCTTACTGCTCTTCTGCCTTGGAACCAATATACAGTATTGATTATAAGATGGAAGGTAAAGGTTTAAAAAAAATGTTGGATAGGGTGCACTTATGAATCCATCTGCTCCTGAGGATTTTTTCCAGTGGTTCTCTCTCCCTTCCACACCAACCCTCATATCCCTTCAACTCCTTCATCCCTGCTCCTACCCATCTATCCTCCATTTATAATCATAACATTTCTGTAAAGAAGGGGGAGTTACAGGAAGTGACAGGATGTGACATGGAAAAAGAAGTATAAAAGAAGAGACCAGCATGGTCTATCATTCATTCCCTTCCTGGTATTTGGAGAGATTGGTTCTAGAGATTCCTTTGCTAGCTTAAAGAAGACTTTTCCCCTGGATCCTACTTTGGCTTGCTGAGTGAGTGGCTAAGATTCTTACCTTGACTTTGGAGGAGGCTGCTTTGGTGGAACCCTGGCTGAAGACACCACCGGGACTCATCCCATCACTGTCAACTCACACCATGCTCTCTATCTCTGTATACTCCTTCAAAAGTTCTCGGGAATTACAAGTATCATCTTCTCATGTAGGAATGTAAACAGTTTAAGCTTATTGAATCCTTTCAGATTTCTTTTTTTACCTTCTTATACTTCTCTTGAGTCTTGTATTTAAATGTCAAATATTCTATTTGGCTCTGCCCCTTTCTTTAGGAATACCTGAAAGTCTTCTATTTCACTAAATATTTATTTTCCCCTAAAAGAATTACACTCAGTTTTGCTGGGTAAATGATTCTTGGTGGTAATCCTACTCCTTTGCCCTCCAGAATTTCATATTACAAGCCCTCAAATCTTTTAAATTAGAAGCAGCTAAATCTTGTGTAATCCTGACTATGGATCAATATATTTGAATTGTTTCTTTCTGGCTGCTTGTAGCTTACAATATTCTCTCCTTAGCCAGATTGCTCTGTAATTTGGCTATTATATTCCTGGAAGTTTTCACTTGGGGATCTATTTCAGGAGGTCATTGGTAGTTTGTTTCAACTTCCATTTTACCTTTTAGATTTAAGATATCATGGCAATCTGTTTTCTTGATAATTTCTTAAAATATGATGTTTCTGCTCTTTCTTTGATCATTGTTTTCAGGTAGTTCAACAATTCTTATATCTTCTGGTAGTATTTTCTAGATCAATTGTTTTTCCAAAGATTTATTTCACACCTTCTTCTCTTTTTTCCCCATTCTTTGGATTTGGTTTTATTGTTTCTTGAGATTTCATAGTCATTAGTTTCCATTTTCCCAATTTTAATTTTTAAGAAATTATTTTCTTCAGTGAGCCTTTTAACCTCCTCTTCAATTTGGTCAATTCTACTCTTTTAAGAAGTTGTTTTCTTCAATGAATTGTTGTACATCCTTTCTTTTTTTTGTATTTCCTTTACCAAGTTATTGATTCTTTTTTAATGATCCTCTTGCATCACTCTCATTTCTTCTCCCAGTTTTTCCTTTACCTCTCTTATTTCATTCTTTTAAATCCTTTTTGAGCTCTTCCAGGAATTCTTTTTAGCCCTGACACCAATTTACATTTGTCTTTGAGGTTATGCATGTAGTTATTTTTACATTATGGTCCTCTTCTAAATTTGTATTTTGATTTTCCTTGACATCATAGTTACTTTGTATAGTCAGGTTCTTTTTCTATTGTTTGTTCATTTGTCCAGTCTATTTCCTGACTTTTAACTTCATGCTAAAATTAGGCTCCATTCCTGGATTGGAGAGAACACTGACCCAAGCTTTAAGTTTTTTTGGTACTGTTACTTTCAAAACTAATTCTAGAGACCTATAAGTTCTTTCAGTTCTTTTAAAGTAGTGTGATCTCCCTAATGCAAATATTAATAATATGGAAATAGGTCTTAATCAATGAAACATGTAAAACCCAGTGGAATTGCTCATTGGCTTTGGGGTAGGGTGAGGGGAGGAAAAAACATGAATCATGTAATGATGGGAAAATATTCTAAATTAATTAAATAAAATCTTTCAATTAAAAAATAATAATAATAATAATAAATAAATAAAATGGTATGATCTAAAGAGAAATGTGTCACTGTTCTCCTGACCTGTGTTCTATTCTGTGAGTGATCACAAGTACTCTTTTCCACCCTGGATCTATGGCCATGGTCCCTGCTCCCCTGTGGCTTTGAGCTCTAGTGTGCTAGTGTTCCTTCTCACCTTGAGACTATGACCCAGATCCCTATATGGACAATGCAATGGAGTCCTGCAACTAGGGCCTTTAAAGTGTCCCGAGGAATCTCCCTTTGAACCAGTTGTCCAGTCCCTCTACTATCTGTGGGCTGAGAACTCTAGAAATTGTTGCCACTGACCCCCAAGTTATTGCTGGCTTATCAAGATGCCACCATCTCTACTCTTATCCCGGTGAGACAAACCTTTACTGAAGATCTTCCAAGTTGCCTTGGGCAGGAAAATTGTTTCATCTTGACTTTTTGTTAGTTCTGCCACTCCAAAATTCCTTTGGAGGCATTATTTTAAAGTTGTTTGGAAGAGCTCAGGTGAGTCCCTGTCTTGGTTCTGTCTCCCCACCCACCCAAAGCCCCTAGTGCTAATTAATACAATTTCCTATATGGAAGCGGTTAGAGAGCTTGCTTCCAAGAGAGTCATGATGGCAAATAATAGGAGAAATTTGAAGAGATTTAAAATGTACACAGACATTCAGAACCTGATTGTGATCTGCTAACCTCAGAGTGAGGATGATATTCTTTGATTGACTGTGGCTACATACCTAGAACTGGGTGTACCTTCAAAAGCCACTAGTAAATCTCTTCCCTCTCTCTTCAGCTGACTTCTTCCTGATTTTCAGCATCCAGTAAGAGAAGAGAGACAATTTTATGAGAAGAGAATCCTTGGGCCATCTCTATCTAATGCTGACATGTGGCTTATGAATAGGGGCCATTGTTCCTGGTTTTAGTGTTGGTTCATTTATTTTATGTGAAGGAGTTTACAACCTTATGAGTTTCAAAAGGTCAGAGAAATAAGACACTTGAGATATAGGAGTCTAGCCTCAGACACTGGAGTTATAGGAGTCCAGCATTCAGTTTGCATATATTTTGGTGCAACTTTGAGAAACAAGGGGTAACCTTTGCAAAAAGGAATATGCTGGTTTAACATAGAGCTTTCTAGGAGGAAAAAATATACATGGGACACACTTTTAAGATTAATCTGAATTATGTGAAGATTAAATTTAACTCTCCGGGGCAGCTGGGAAGCTCAGTGGATTGAGAGCCAGGCCTAGAGATGGGAGGTCCTAGGTTCAAATCTGGCCTCAGACACTTCCCAGCTGTGTGACCCTGGGCAAGTCACTTAACCCCCATTGCCTAGCCCTTACCACTCTTCTGCCTTGGAACCAATACACAGTATTGACACTTAGACAAAAGGTAAGGATTTAAAATAAATAAATGAAAGTTGAGTGGGGAGATCTGCCCATTTTTACATCTAATCATCAAAAGTATAAACATTCCACTTAGTCATGTGACCCACGTGTGGGTGACAAATCAGAATCCTCTGACTGCCTCCTGGGCAGTCCTAAGCAAGGCTTTAGACTATGATTTCTCCATGTAAAAAGTGGAGGAAGACACAGGAAGTGATGCAAAAGAAAGTCTTTAAAAGGAATTATAACTTCCAGTGAGAGACAGTTCTTCATCCTTTGGAGTTGAGACTGGAGAAGAATCTGCTGACTGGACCTGAGACCATGTTCCTGGTGGGGCTGTTCTTAAATCTCTTCCTTTGAACTGACTTGCAGTGAATGAAAAGGCTAACTCCTTTCCTGGAGATTTTTTTAAAGAAACTAACCTCAGGAGAGACATACCTCTTGAATTTAACTTGGTGTAGGGTGTGAGATGTTGATCCAAACCTAATCTCTCCCACACTGTCTTCCAATTTTCCCAGCAGTTTTTATCAAAAAGTGGGTTTTGGTCCCAAAAACTGAGATCTTTGGGTTTGTCATAGACTATCTTGCTGAGGTCATTTACCCCAAGTCTATTCCATTGATCCTCCCTTCTGTCTCTTAGCCAGTACCAGATTGTTTTGATAACCACAGCTTTATAGTATAGTTTGAGATCTGGGACTGCAAGTCCTCCTTACTTTGCATTTTTTTCATGATTTCCCTGGATATCCTTGATCCTTTGTTCTTCCAAATGAACTTTGAAATGTTTTTTTCTATTTCAGTAAAGAAGTTTTTTGGTAGTTCAATGGGTATGGCACTAAATAAGTAAATTATTTTGGGTAGGATGTTCATTTTTATTATGTTAGCTCATCCCACCCATGAGCAATCAATGTTTTTCCAATTGTTTAGATCTAGTTTTAGTTGTGTGGAGAGTGTTTTGTAGTTGTGTTCATATAGTTCCTGTGTTTGTCTCGGCAGATAGATTCCTAAGTATTTTATATTGTCTAGGGTGATTTTAAATGGGATTTCTCTTTCTAATTCTTGCTGCTGAAATGGGTTGGAGATATATAGAAATGCTGAGGACTTATGTGGGTTTATTTCGTATCCTGCAGCTTTGCTAAAGTTGTTGATTATTTCGACTAGGTTTTTGGTTGTGACAGCTTGGTCTCCTCATTGCCAATTTTAATACCTTCAATTTCTTTTTCTTCTCTAATTGCTACTGCTAGTGTTTCTAGTACAATGTTAAATAACAGGGGTGACAATAGGCATCCTTGTTTCATTCCTGATCTTATTGGGAAGACTTCTAGTTTATCCCCATTGCAGATGACGTTTGCTGATAGTTTTAGATATATACTGTTTATTATTTTTAGGAATGACCCTTCTATTCCTATGCTTTCTAGTGTTTTTAATAGGAATGGGTGTTGTATTTTATCAAGGCCTTTTTCTGCATCTGAGATAATCATGTGATTTTTTGTTGGTTTGCTTGTTAATATGGCCAATTATGAGGATGATTTTCCTAATATTGAACCATCCTTGCATTCCTAGTATGAATCCTGCCTGGTCATAGTGGATGGCCCTTGTGATGACTTGCTGGAGTCTTTTTGCTAGTATCCTATTTAAGATTCTTGCATCTATATTCACAGACCTCTTGAGAGAGACTTCCCCAAGTCCTTGACTACAAGGCCAAGGCCTCTCCAGAAAAGGACTCACTCTCCCAGGTTGACCCAGGGCCCGGGAGTAAATTACTTAGTGCCTAGGCTAGATGTCTTACCCTATCCTTTCTCTGATTTTCTTACTTTACTTCTTCTATATTTTGTAAATAAATCTCTTTGGAATTAATATAAATTCCTGGCAACCCTATTTTAAATATAATCAAGTCCACCCTTTTTATAGAAATAAACCCCCTTTAACATTTTCTCCATTATTTTCTCAAGCCTAGACAATCCATAAAACAATAAACCTGACCCAGATTTGTAGTGTTCAACAATTTCTAAGGTATAAATATTCAAAGACAAATCCAGCTTATTTGAGATGGCTCCCATACACTCTTATGCAGGATCAGCCCAAATGAAACAAGCACTCAGGCAGAATCAATGCTATGTTTGATCATGAACTTGTTGGTACTAGTGCTCGATAGAAACTGCATTTAGTCTGAGTCTACTTAGAAACTGAGGTGGTGGTATAAGAGAGAGTGTACTCACCAGTTTGGGGAGGAAATAGTTATACTTATATTCTTGCTATATCTTGGAAGTACAAATCTCTTTCTATAAGATATTTGATATTAATTGGTTAATGGAATTGGGGAGTAGAAATCAATGACTAATATTGGGGGGAAACATAACTGGAATGAGGGCTTCAGTAAAAGGCTGATTAGAGATTAGAGAATGGACACCCTCAAGTTTTCAGAGGTACTCCTAGAATACTGAAGGGGAGATGTAGCTGACCTTGGAATGCAGCCACTTGTTACAAGCAGTGACTCATTTGGGATATAATTATGCCTCACATTTGTAGGAAACCCTTCAGAGATTTTCTACTTGGAACATTCATGTTTGAATATACCCATTTTTAGAATTCACTAGAGAAAAATGGAAAAATTAGGAATTTTTTCTTTTACCTCTGTGTTAGGTTGCAATTGCCCAGTCATTTTCCCAGTGTGTGTTTCTCTAAAGTCAGTTCCTTTTAAGATGGTTTTGGTAACTTTTCACTTGTTAATTTGCTGGATGTTTAGGTATTATTATTTTCTGTATTCCTGAATTCTGTATAATCATTGACATTGAGGCTCACATGAGAAATATTGTCTCTACATTACAAAAATGATGGTGCCTCATTGATAAATATTATTTTTCTTTTTGCTATTAAACTGACCTGGACTGCTATTCTATACAGTGAAATCTTTAGTATATAGGGTAAGGTTTTCCTTTACTTTCCTAGAGACTCCAAGTAATCAACCTGTAGTGATTACAAATTTTTTTGGAAACCTTTCTTTCCCTTTTTCAGATCTTATTTGCCTTTGTTTGCTGTTTTCTCTAACTGAACCTACTTCTCCTATTGTTGGATGAGTTTGGATTTCAATAAGAGTACTTTTTAAGATCTGGCTGGGAGTCAAGATGGCAGTTTAGAGACAGCAACAGTTCAAATCTCCTCAAACCCTTCCTCACCAATCAAAAACACAGTGCTTCGAGGGGACTGAAAACCAATTCTAACAACAGGCCAGAGCTAGGGAACCCTCCTGAAGGACCCAACTTAAAAGGCACACACCCCCCCCAAAGAAAAAGTCTGAATTCTAGAACATGCAGGTTTAAGGGGAACAAAAAAGGTCCTAGGACCCCTCCCCCACCTACAGTGCTGAGGCTCCAGCAGTAGCTGGAATTTCTGGGCACGCAAGGGCACTAGTCTAGAGGGAGTACCTTGTTGGCACATCTGTGCCAGGCTCAGGGTGTTGAACACAGGCAGCATAGAGGCAGCTGAAGGAGAAGCTCAGAGAAGGCAGCCTAGTCACAGCCAAGACACTCCATCTTGCCCTCCCCTTCTCAAGGTTTTGGCCTCAGGGAACATCTGGCTTTGCAGATTAACTCTGCCCTGGCTCAATCTTATCAATAGGGCAGATAATAAGCCTTCAGAGAGCAGGGAATCTCAAGCTACAACACCCCCTCCCCCACAGACTTATCTGAGAGCCTTTCTGACTAAGCTCCAAGGGCAAAAGCTGCAACAAACTACAGGCAACAACCTTGATAACAGGGTGAGAAGCCCAGCTGCTTTTCAGCTTCTGCTGTCAGCTGGGGAAGATCTGACAGCAGAACAGAGAAGAAGCCCAATCAGGACAGAAAATACCAAACCCACAGATGCAGCACATAATGAGAGGAGCAAGACTACAGAAAACTACAGAGGGGGAAAAAAGAGGGAAATATCAGCAAACAAAGGAAAAGAAAAAAGAAATTACAATCGACAGCTTCTATCAAGACAATGAACAAAGAGCAAATGGAACAGAGAAGGATCAAGGAACACCAAGGAAAAACACAGAAACTCTAGAGATTAAATCTTAAACAAAACAATCAGTAAAATGCAATAGAATGCAGAGATTTTTATAAAACATTGGAGTCTGAAAAGCCTTAAAATATTTGTTTTTTTTAATTTTATAATATTTTATTTGATCATTTCCAAGCATTATTCATTAAAGACAAAGATCATTTTCTTTTCCTCCCTCCCCCACACCCCCATAGCCGACGCGTGATTCCACTGGGTATCACATGTGTTCTTGATTCAAACCCATTGCCATGTTGTTGATATTTGCATTAGAGTGTTTGTTTAGAGTCTCCCCTCTGTCACGTCCCCTCGACCTCTGTAGTCAGGCAGTTGCTTTTCCTCAGTGTTTCTACTCCCACAGTTTATCCTCTGCTTATGAATAGTGTTTTTTCTCCTAGATCCCTGCAGATTGTTCAGGGACATTACACCGCCACTAATGGAGAAGTCCATTATGTTCGATTATACCACAGTGTATTAGTCTCTGTGTACAATGTTCTCCTGGATCTGCTCCTCTCGCTCTGCATCACTTCCTGGAGGTCGTTCCAATCTCCATGGAATTCCTCCACTTTATTATTCCTTTTAGCACAATAGTATTCCATCACCTACATAAACCACAATTTGTTCAGCCATTCCCCAATTGATGGGCATCCCCTCGTTTTCCAGTTTTTGGCCACCACAAAGAGCACAGCTATGAATATTTTTGTACAAGTCTTTGTGTCCATTATCTCTTTGGGGTACAGACCCAGCAGTGCTATGGCTGGGTCAAAGGGTAGACATTCTTTTGTCGCCCTTTGGGCATAGTTCCAAATTGCCCTCCAGAATGGTTGGATCAGTTCACACCTCCACCAGCAATGAATTAATGTCCTACTTTGCCACATCCCCTCCAGAATTCATTACTTTCCTTTGCTATCATGTTAGCCAATCTGCTGAGTATAAGGTGATACCTCAGAGTTGTTTTGATTTGCATCTCTCTGATTATAAGAGATTTAGAACACTTCTTCATGTGTTTATTAATAGTTTTGATTTCTTTATCTGAGAACTGCCTATCCATGTCCCTTGCCCATTTATCAATTGGAGAATGGCTTGGGTTTTTGTACAATTGATTTAGCTCTTTATAAATTTGAGTAATTAAACCTTTGTCAGAGGTTTCTATGAAGATTTTTTCCCAATTTGTTGTTTCCCTTCTGATTTTAATTACATTGGTTTTGCTTGTACAAAAGCTTTTTAATTTGATGTAGTCGAAATTATTTATTTTACATTTTGTGATTCTTTCTATGTCTTGCTTGTTTTTAAAGTCTTTCCCCTCCCAAAGGTCTGACATGTATACTATTCTGTGTTTACCCAATTTACTTATGGTTTCCTTCTTTATGTTTAAGCCATTCACCCATTTTGAATTTATCTTAGTGTAGGGTGTGAGGTGTTGATCAATTCCTAATCTCTCCCACACTGTCTTCCAATTTTCCCAGCAGTTTTTATCAAATAGTGGATTTTTGTGCCAACAGCTTGGATCTTTGGGTTTATCGTATACTGTCTTGCTGAGGTCACTTTCCCCCAGTCTATTCCACTGATCTTCCTTTCTGTCTCTTAGCCAGTACCAAATTGTTTTGAGGACTGCTGCTTTGTAATATAGTTTAAGGTCAGGGACTGCAAGGCCCCCATCATTTGTGGTTTTTTTCATTATTTCCCTGGATATCCTTGATCTTTTGTTATTCCAAATGAACTTTGTTATGGTTTTTTCTAAATCAGTAAAGAAAATTTTGGGGAGTTCCATGGGTATGGCACTAAATAGATAAATAAGTTTGGGTAGAATGGTCATTTTTATTATATTGGCTCATCCTATCCATGAGCAGTTAATGTTTTTCCAATTGCTCAAGTCTAGTTTTAGTTGTGTGGAGAGTGTTTTGTAGTTGTGTTCATATAGTTCCTGTGTTTGTCTCAGGAGATAGATTCCTAGGTATTTTATTTTGTCTAAGGTGAATTTGAATGGGATTTCTCTTTCTAGTTTTTGCTGCTGAGCTGTGTTGGAGATATATAGAAATGCTGATGACTTATGTAGGTTTATTTCGTATCCTGCAACTTTGCTAAAGTTGTTGATTATTTCAATTAGCTTTTTGGTTGAATCACTAGGATTCTTTAAGTAGACCATCATGTCATCTGTAAAGAGTGATAACTTGGTCTCCTCCTTGCCTATTTTGATGCCTTCAATTTCTTTTTCTTCTCTAATTGCTACTGCTAGTGTTTCTAGTACAATGTCAAATAGTAGAGGTGATAATGGGCATCCTTGTTTCACTCCTGTTCTTATTGGGAATGCATCTAGTTTATCCCCATTGAAGATGATATTAGCTGATAGTTTTAGATATATACTGTTTATTATTTTTAGGAATGACCCTTCTATTCCTATGCTTTCTAGTGTTTTTAATAGGAATGGGCCTTGTATTTTATCAAAAGCTTTTTCTGCATCTATTGAGATAATCATGTGGTTCTTGTTGGTTTGTTTGTTGATGTGGTCAATTATGTGGATAGTTTTCCTAATATTGAACCAGCCCTGCATCCCTGGTATCAATCCTACTTGATCATGGTGGATGACCCTTCTGATCACTTGCTGGAGTCTTTTTGCTAGTATCCTATTTAAGATTTTTGCATCTATATTCATCAGGGAGATTGGTCTATAGTTTTCTTTCTCTGTTTTTGACCTGCCTGGTTTTGGAATCAGTACCATGTTTGTGTCATAAAAGGAGTTTGGTAGAACTCCCTCTTTGCTTATTATTTCAAATAGTTTGTATAGTATTGGGGTTAACTGTTCTCTGAATGTTTGATGGAATTCACTGGTGAATCCATCAGGCCCTGGGGATTTTTTCTTAGGAAGTTCTTTGATGGCTTGATGGATTTCAATTTCTGATAAGGGATTATTTAAGAATTCTATTTCTTCTTCTGTTAGTCTAGGCAGTTTGTATTTTTGTATATATTCATCCATATCCCCTAAATTGGTGTATTTATTGCCATATAATTGGGCAAAGTAATTTTTAATGATTGCCTTAATTTCCTCTTCATTGGAGGTGATGTCCCCCTTTTCGCCTTTGATGCTGTTAATTTGCTTTTCTTCTTTCCTTTTTTTAATTAGATTGACCAGTAATTTGTCTATTTTGTTTGTTTTTTCAAAGTACCAGCTTCTTGTCTTATTTATTAAATCAATAGTTCTATCAATTTCCATTTTATTAACTTCTCCCTTAATTTTTAGGATTTCTAGTTTGATTTTCTGCTGGGGTTTTTTAATTTGATCGCTTTTGAGTTTTTTTATTTGCATTTCCAATTGATTGATCTCTGTTCTCCCTAGTTTGTTAATATATGGACTCAGGGATATGAATTTACCTCTGATTACCTCTTTGGCTGCATCCCAAAAGGTTTGAAAGAATGTCTTGCCATTGTCATTTTCCTCGATGAAATTATTAATTGTTTCTATGATTTCTTCTTTAACTAAACGGTTTTGGAGTATCATATTGTTTAATTTCCAATTAGTTTTTGATTTGGTTTTCCATGTACCATTACTGATCATTATTTTTATTGCCTTGTGATCTGAAAAGGCTGCATTTATTATTTCTGCTTTTCTGCATTTGTGTGCCATGTTTCTGTGACCTAATGTATGGTCAGCTTTGTGAATATGCCATGTGTTGCTGAGAAGAAGGTGTATTCCTTTTTACCCCTATTTATTTTTCTCCATATGTCTATTAATTCTAATTTTTCTAAGATTTCATTCACTTCTTTTACCTCTTTCTTATTTATTTTTTTATTTGATTTATCTAAATTTGATAATGGTTGGTTCAAGTCTCCCACTAATATGGTTTTACTGTCTATTTCTTCCTTCAATTCTCCTAGTTTCTCCATTAGAAATTTGGGTGCTATATTATTTGGTGCATACATGTTGATTAGTGATATTTCCTCATTATTTAAAGTCCCTTTTAACAAAATATAATTACCTTCCCTATCCTTTTTGATCAGGTCTATTTTTGCTTTGGCTTTATCAGATATCATGATTATCACTCTTGCCTTCTTTCTGTCAGTTGAGACCCAGAAGGTCTTACTCCATCATTTAATTCTGACCTTGTGGGTGTCTACCCACCTCATATGTGTTTCTTGAAGACAACATATGGTAGGGTTTTGGATTCTAATCCATTCTGCTATTCGTCTACGTTTATGGGTGAGTTCATCCCATTCACGTTCAAAGTTATGACTGTTACTTGTGGGCTCCCTGGCATTTTGATATCCTTCCCTAATTCTAACCTTTCTTCTTCAACTCTACCTTTTAGTCCAGTGATTTACTTTAAATAAGTCCCCCTTGTCCCCTCCCTTGATATGTTTCCCTTTCTAGTCCCTCTCTTTTTGTTCCCTCCCCCTCCCCCCTCTTCTTCCCTCCCTTTTTTGTGTTCCCTCCCCCTACCCCCTTGGTTTTCCCTTCTCCCTTCCCTTATTGGGTAAGATAGAATTCAAGGTCCCAATGGATCTGGATGTTTTTCCCTCTCAGAGTTGATTTCCCTGAGAGTAAGTTTTAAGTAAAAATTCTCTTCCTCTCCTTCTTATAGGAGCTTTCTTCCCCTCCCCTTCCCGTGTGAATCTTTGTGTGAGAAAGATTATTCTATTTGGTCTTTCTTTTCCCCCTATTTACACATTACATTTTCCCCACATGTTAGTATACATAGATTGATATAAATGTAGTCCTTATAGAAGAGAGTTTGAGTAAAAGAAAAAGATAACATTTTTCTCCTTTTCCCTTTCCTTCATATTTACCTTTTCAGGTATTCCATGCTCTTTGTTTTTCGATATCAAACTTTCCACAGAGCTCAGGTCTTTTCTTTGCAAAAAGTTGGAAATCTTCTATTTTGTTGAATGCCCATACTTTCCCTTGGAAGTATATAGTCAGTTTTGCAGGGTAGCTGATTCTTGGTTGAAGACCCAGCTCTCTTGCCTTTCTGAAAATCATGTTCCATGCCTTACGATCATTCAGAGTGGAACTTGTAAGGTCTTGTGTGATCCTGATTGGCATTCCTTTATATCTAAATTGTCTTTTTCTGGCTTCTTGTAGGATTTTTTCTTTTGTTTGAAAGCTTTGGAATTTGGCAATTACATTCCTGGGAGTTGTCTTTTGGGGACTTAGTGTAGAGGGTGTTCTGTGAGCTCTATCAGTGGCTGTATTGCCCCCTTGTTCTAGAATCTCTGGGCAATTTTCTTTGATTATATCTTGTATTACGATGTCGAGTTTGTTGTTTATTTCTGGCTTTTCTTGAAGTCCAATTATTCTTAAATTATCTCTTCTTCCTCTATTTTCCAAGTCTGTCACCTTGTCAGTGAGATATTTTATGTTCTCTTCCAATTTCTTGGTCTTTTGGCTTTGCTTTATTGATTCTTGCTCGTTTACCTGCTCGTTGTCTTCGAGTTGCCTAATTCTGACCTTTAAAGCCTGGTTTTCCTTTTCACTTTGGTCAAACTGGTTTTGTAGATGCGTGAATTTCTTTTGCATTATTTCCCACTTTTCCTCCCAGAGGGCTTCCATCTTTTTGATCCTTTCAGATTCAAATTCTTCATGGGTTAGTGCAGAGTTTCCATTTCCTTTGGAAGGTTTTGGAGCATTTGCTTGTGTTTCCTCCTCTATCTCCTCTGTATTTTGTATTTTTGCTCCATAAAATGTGTCCAAAGTCGCCCCCTTCTTCTTGTTTTTCTTGGAATTTTGGGGCTTTTGTGGTTCTGTGGAGTTTGCCATCTCTATCTGAGTGGGGAGGACTAGCTTTTCTTATCTCTCTCTGGTGTTCAGAGGTTTTAGCTCTAGGCAGATTGTCTGTTCTATGCAGTTGTTGTTCTGTCTTCCCGGGGAAGCCAGGAATTGCTGGTGTTTCCGTGTTACTGCCCTCCTCAGTTCCCTCCCGATGCTTCTCCGTTGCTTTACTTCCACTCTCTGAGCCTGGCTCGACCCTTTCCACGGGGTGTTTGTTTCTGTGCCTTAGCCAGCCAAGAGAGCCAGCACTCTGAAGGGGGGGGAGGGGCCTCAGCTTCCCGGAGCTCCAAGGGCTCCTAATAGGATTAGCTTTCCCTGGATTGAACCAAGTATGCCCTGAGGCAGGGACCTTCTGAGAGACTGGGATGGAAGGTTCCAGCCAGGGGGTTACAAGCTCCCCCCGTCTCTCTCTGTTTCCCTGCTGTCTGGGTGCCCCCTCATCTGAGTCAGGTTGTTTTCAGGAAGAGGCCTTCAGAATAGCCGGCCCTGAGACTCTAAGGTTCCCTCTGCTGCCTTGGACTCGGCACTCTGGGTTTGGGGGGATGGGTCCTGGGACCTTCCTTCTGCCTACCCCTTAGGTCCGAGTGTTCTTGGATTCTGGCTTTTGGGGGGGCCGTACCTTTTGATCCAGGTCCAGGAGGAGGATTCCCGGGGTCTATGCTGTTGATCATTTTGAATTTCGGTGCCCTAGGAGCATATAGTTTGAGTTCGGTAGGGAAGGGTTTCCGGGGATCTGAACTTTAGCTTTCTCTAAGCCGCCATCTTGACTGGAAGTCAAAAAGCCTTAAAATATATAAACTCCAGTCTCTTTAAAGTTCCTTGGGCTTTTGTTTTTTAAATCATCCATTTAGATGCCTATTGTCAGAAGGCAGAAAATTGGTAAGGGCTAGGCAATGTGGGTCAAATGACTTGCCCAGGGCCACACCACCAGGAAGTGTCTGAGGCCAGATTTCAATTAAGGACCTCCCATCTCTAGGCCTGGCTCTCAATTCACTGAGCCACTGAGCTGCCTCCCCATAATGAGGCTGGGTTTTTGGAACCTCAAATTTTGCCAAAGAATTGCAGGGAGTTGAATTTTTCACCTGACTCTCAGGTGATATAAATAAAATTATCAGTACACTCAAAAGATATCCTCTTAAAGCAGTTATGCTTGTAACCTCCTGTTTGGAAAAATCTCTTCCTTCTCCTCTTTCTTACCCCCCCAACCCCGTGCCCCCTGCCCATTGCCAGGTGGAGGTTAATCGTAGCCTAAGGAAAAATCACCCCTGTTTTTTACCAGCTGGTTTTTGATCCTGGAGAAATCAGGTCTGCTACCAGCAGCCTCAGTCCTGTGGCTGGGCCTGGGCTGGGCCTGGGACAATGAGCCATCTGGGTCAGAGGCCAGAGTTGCTGGGGCAAGGGCAATAAAAGACTGTCTGCCCTTTGATCCAGCCATAGCACTGCTGGTTTTGTACCCCAAAGAGATAATAAGGAAAAAGACTTGTACAAGAATATTCATAGTGGTTCTCTTTGTGGTGGCCAAAAATTGGAAAATGAGGGGATGCCCTTCAATTGGGGAATGGCTGAACAAATTGTGGTATATGTTGGTGATGGAATACTATTGTGCCCAAAGGAATAATAAAGTGAAGGAATTCCATGGAGACTGGAACATCCTCAAGGAAGTGATGCAGAGTTCAAGGAGCAGAACCAGGAGAACATTGTACACAGAGACTGAGACACAGTGGTACAATCAAATGTAATGGACTTCTCCATTAATGGCAGTGCAATGTCCCTGAACAATCTGCAGGGATCTATGAGAAAAAACACTATCCTTAAGCAGAGGACAAACTGTGGGAGTAAAAACACCAAGGAAAGGCAAAAGCTTGACTACAAAGGTTGAGGGGATATGATTGAGGAGAGATGCTAAATGAGCACCCTAATGCAAATACCAACAACAAGGAAATGGGTTTGGAACAAGGACACATGTGATACCCACTGGAATCGCGTGTTGGCTAGGGGATGGGTGGTTGGAGGGGGGGAGAAAAAGAAAATGATCTCTGTTTCCAATGAATAATGTAGAAAATGAGCAAATAAAATAATGTTTAAAAACAGAGTTGCTGAGGCCATGGATCAGCTGGGTCAGGTGAGGGAGAGCACAGCACAGAAGCAGGTAGGCAGCAGGAGTACCAGGCCGAGCCAGGTTGGGACCAGGTGATATTGAATCAAGAAGGTCCAAAGCAGATGGCTGGTAAGGGCAAGCAGGCTCCAGTGAGTTGATCAAGATGCTTTTCTGAAAAGCCTTGGAGAAACTCGGCTTAAAAAAAATCTAGGCAGTAGCTATTAAAAGCTGAATTTAATCACAATAGAGAAAAGATTTAGGAAAGTTAAGAAGATTGAGGATATTTCATCACAACCTACATGGTTAGCCAAACTGTAAAAATTAAATTAGTTTCTCTACTAAAAGTATTATATTTAGAGGTTTATTAAAGATTATTAGAAATCAGGGGCAGCTGGGTAGCTCAATGGATTGAGAGTCAGCCCTAGAGATGGGAGGTCCTATGTTCAAATCTGGCCTCAGACATTTCCCAGCTGGGATTCTGGGAACTGCCAAGGACTTCTGGGGATTGAAGTCTGGGGTTCAAATCTCCATTTTTACAAGGGCAGAGGTCAATGAATTGGGCATGCAAATTAAAAAATTAGAAAGTGAACATATTAAAAATCCTCAGAGATCTTAAAAATTAGAGAAATTAATAAAATTGAAAGTAAAAGAACTATTGAATTAGTAAATAAGACTAGAAGCTGGTATTTTGAAAAAACAAATAAAATAAACAAAGTTCTGGTCAATCTAATTAAAAAAGGAAAGAAGAAAACCAAATTGACAGTATCCAAGATAAGAAGGGAGACATCACCTCTAATGAAGAGGAAATTAAGGCAATTATTAAAAACTATTATGCCCAATTATATGGCAATAAATGTGGCAATCTAGGTGATATGGATGAATATTTACAAAAATACAAATTGCCTATATTAACAGAATAAGAAATAGAATAGCTAAATAACCCCATATCAGAAAAAGAAATTGGACAAGCCATCAAATAACTCCCTAAGAAAAAATCCCCAGGACCAGGTGGATTCACAAATGAAATATATCAGACATTCAAAGAACAACTAATTCCAAAAAATTATACAAACAATTTGATAGAATAAGCAAAGAAGGAGTTCTACAAAATTACTTTTATGACACAAATATGGTACTGATTCCAAAGCCAGGTAGGTCAATAACAGAGAAAGAAAACTATAGATCAATCTCTAATGAACTTAGAAGCAAAAATATTAAATAGAATACTAGAAAAAAGACCCAGCAAGTAATCACAAGGGTTATTCATTATGATCAGGTGGGATTTATACCATGAATGCAAGGATGATTCAATATATTAGGAAACCTATCCACATAATTGACCATATCAACAAGTAAACTAACAAAAATCACGATTATCTCAATACATGCATAAAAAGCCTTTGACAAAATACAACATTCATTCCTATTGAAAACACTAGAAAGAATAAGAATAGAAGGACCTTTTCTAAAAATAATAAACAGTATATATCTAAAACTATCAGCAAACATCATCTGCAATGAGGATAAACTAAAAGCCTTCCCAATAAGATCAGGAGTAAAACAAGGATGCCTTATCACCTCTATTATTTAACATTGTACTAGAAACACTAGCAGTAGCAATTAGAGAAGAAAAAGAAATTGAAGGTATTAAAATAGGCAATGAGGAGACCAAGTTATCACTCTTTGCTGATGATATGATGGTCTACTTAAAGAATCCTAGAGAATCAACTAAAAAGCTAGTTGAAATAATCAACAACTTTAGCAAAGTTGCAGGATACAAAAAAAACATCCACATAAGTCATCATCATTTCTATGTCCATTTAAAATCACCCTAGACAATATAAAATATTTATGAATCTATCTGCCAAGACAAACACAGGAACTATATGAACACAATTACAAAACACTCTCCACACAATTAAAACTAGATTGAAACAACTGGAAAAATATTGATTGCTCATGGGTAGGGCAAACTAACATAATAAAAAATGACAATCCTACCCAAACTAATTTACTTATTTAGTGCCATTACCATCAAGCTACCAAAAATTTTTTTACTGAATTAGAAAAAAAAAAACATAAAAAAATTCATTTGGAAGAACAAAAGATCAAAGATATCCAGGAAAATAATGAAAAAAAAATGTGAAGGAAGGTGGCCTAGCAGTACAAGATCTCAAACTATACTATAAAGCAATGGTCATCAAAACAATATGGTACTGGCTAAGAGACAGAAAGGAGGATCAGTGGAATAGACTTGGGGTAAATGACCTCAGCAAGACAGTCTATGATAAAACCAAAGATTCCAGCTTTGGGGACAAAAATCCACTATTTGATAAAATGCTGGGAAAATTGGAAGACAGTATGGGAGAGATTGGGTTTGGATCAACATCTTACGCCCTATACCAAGATAAACTCAGAACTGGTGAATGACTTGAATATAAAGAAGAAAAATATAAGTAAATTAGGTGAACACAAAATAGCACATGTATCAGATCTTTGTGAAAGGGAAAAATTTAAGGCCAAGCAAGAGTTTAAAAAATTAAAAAATGTAAAATAAATTATTTTGATTACATCATATGAAAAATGTTTTGTACAAACAAAACCAATGCAACCAAAATTAGAAAGGAAGCAACAAATCATCTTCATAACAAAAACCTCTGACAAAGGTCTAATTACTCAAATTTATAAAGAGTTAAATCAATTGAACAAAAAATCAAGCCATTCCCCAATTGATAAATGGGCAAGGGACATGAATAGGCAATTTTCAGGTATAGAAATCAAAACTATTAATAAGCACATGAAAAAGTGTTCTAAATCTCCTATAATCAGGGAAATGCAAATCAAAACAACTCTGAGGTATCACTTCACACCTAGAAGATTGGCCAACATGACAGCAAAGGAAAGTACTAAATGCTGGAGGGGATGTGGCAAAATTGGGACATTAATGCACTGTTGGTGGAGTTGTGAATTGATCCAACCATTCTGGAAGGCAATTTGGAACAATGCCAAAAGGCACTAAAAGACTGTCTGCCCTTTGATCCAGGCATAGCACTGCTGGGTTTGTACCCCCAAAGAGATAAGGGAAAAGATTTGTACAAGAATATTTATAGCTGTGCTCTTTGTGGTGGCAAAAAAAAATGGAAAATGAGGGGATGCCCTTCAATTGGGGAATGGCTGAACAAATTGTGGTATATGTTGGTGATGGATATTGTGCCCAGGAATAATGAACTGGAGGAATTCCACGGGAACTGGAACGACCTCCAGGAATTGATGCAGAGTGAGAGGAGCAGAACCAGGAGAACATTGTACACAGAGACTGATACACTGTGGTACAATCAAATGGAATGGTCTTCTCCATTAGTGGCAATGAAGTAATCCTGAACAACTCAAGAGGGATTTATGAGATGGAACACTATCCACATTCACAGGAAAAACTGTGGGAGTAGAAACACCAAAAAAAAAAAAAACTGCTTGATCACATGAGTCGATGCTGAGGGCCATCAGTCCATGATGCCTTGACAGAGTCACATGTGGTAGCTGGGGAGACCAGAGTGGTCCTTGGCGAGATGTGACTGCCTACTCTCTCCCCCTTGCATGACCTCTTTCATCAATGCCCCTTACCTATGAATTGACATGATTATTTTCCCCCTAGTCTCAAAAGAAATAATGCAAGAGCAAAACACCTGTACCCTAATTCTCCAAAATACCACCAAAAGATCAGACCCTCAAACCCAATCCCAAAAGACTATTGTGGGTTAATTTTTACTTTGGTACATAATTCCCAGCAAAACCGCAGTTACAAGCCAAACCCAAAACTTTCTCATGAAGCCAGCACACAAATCAATCATAGAGACCCATACAATACGTACAGGTACAGTACAGGTACACTAAGCCTCAATATGCCTCAGTGACTCAATTATACAAATCAGTAACTCAAACTCCCTAGTAAGCCACCTGTGAAGAAATAATTTATCTTGTATTCTGTCGGTAATCACAATACAAAAATATAGAATGTTAATCAAGTGATTTGTTAAAAGTTAATGCATCACTTTTCCAATTACCTCTCTTTGATTTTGTATACCTGCAAGCCAAGAATATCGATATAAAATAAATCCCAAGCCAGGGAATGTCGGAGCAGCTCAGAGATGCAAAGCAGTCCCATGGCCGTAATGATTAAGCTGTCTTCCGCTTGTTATTTATTTTATTTATTTTGACTGATCGTTCGCCCTGGAGTTGCAAGTGGGGCTGGACCCTGACCGCAACAGGTCAATGAGGATATGATTGTGGATATAGACTCTAAATATCCTAGAGCAAACATCAACAACATAGAAATAGGTTTGGATCAAGGACACATGTAAAACCCAATGGAATTGTGCATCAGCTATGGGAAGGGGTGGGGAGTTGGGAGGGAAAGAATATGATTCTTGTAACCAAGGAAAAATGTTCTAAACTGACTAAATAAAATTTTAAAAAATAAACAAATAGGACTGCTCTTACAATGACAGGGATCCTTTTGGGAAATTTTTAGTTACTCTTTGAAATAAGAACTCAGAATGGATTTTCCTGTGTTTCTAAGAGGACTGACTATTGAATAAAGTCCCCTAGAGAAATTTTGGCGCATTTTGTGTGGAAAGGAACACTCAGAAAAATTTGTTCAAATCACTCTGTCAATGACCTCATGCAATGAGTGAATCATGAAAGAGTTTTTGCCCAGGACAGTTGTTCTCTCACTTGAAGGTGAGTGGAAAGAGGTTCCAGTGTCAATTTGGACATTTGGGGTAATATCATACAATGCTGGGCATAGGACCATATGATCCCCCTCATTAAGGGCATGATGGCTATTACTAACCCAAGTGGCCCTCAACCTCTTCTCTACTGGCAAAATGGAACTCTTCCATCTTGGGAGATTACCCACTGATTTCCCATCATTCCCTACCGGTCAACAGCTGTGTCATTATGTATCTATCTGTCCACATGAAGTGTCTAACCTCCATAAATCTATATCTGTGACAAGTCAATGCTACCTTGAAAAGAAGTAAGGCTCCCTTTTCCAGTATTTCCTTTGATCTAGTCCCTAGGAAGAATTATCTACTAAGAATTCTAGCTGATCCTTTCCAGCTCTTGTTTATTCCTTCTCCCTCACAGTGTTGACTTGGTATCTTGGTATTAGCTCCTCAAAGGGCTCCATACACCCTAGAGAAGTAGCTCAGATCTTCCACTTTTAACAGGTTTCCTCTCCATTAGAATAGTCCTGAAGGTCCAAGGGATAGTATTATTGGGAGATATCTTGCTTTTAAACCCCATAGAGAAGGTGAAACTATTGCTATATAACTATGGTAGATATATATTTCCCTGGAAGAAAGGAGATCCCTTATTTGACTTGGTAGTAATTCTAAATCACAGATCGAGAGGAGAATCACATCCAGAAAAGTTATGTACTAATGTATCCTTATTACATAATGCCAGGACAAAGTAAGCTTCTTTTGTTAAATGTTCAATGACTTTCAAGTGCTTCATTTTTCCCCTTACCAACACTATATCTCAAATAAAAGGGAACTGGACTTTTGTCCAACAAAAGAAAGAGACAATATAGAGAGAGAAATGGTGGATGGAAGGAAATGATCTGCAAAGTCCTAAAGATGATGATTAGAGCAATAAAACAGTCCATTAATATTCACTTGCCAGAGACAGTGGTGGTTATACCTTGATTACTGTTCTGAGTCAAAGGCAATAGGTACACAAAGAGGAAATCAGAAATAGAATTTGACCTCAAAGGGTTTACATTCTAGGAAGAAAGAAACTTGCATAAGTAATGAAAAACAAAGACAGATTAATTTTTCAAAAGTTAATTGTATATATGTACCAAAAGAGCCCAGAAAACCTAAGAATATTAATAATAATGAATCAAGCTGTCAACCTCCTAAGAATATGGAGACATTTAAAAACTTGATATTTTTATCAGATATAATAAAGACATTGTTCTATGTGTCCTGGTCATATTTGAGTCACATTAAGATAGTTACAAATGTTTCCAGCAGCACTAGAGAGGAGTCACAGATTTTCAGAGTTTAAAGGGAACTCAGAGGCCAACCTATGTACCAAATGCCAAACAAAAGAGTTTATATTCGGTCCTGGGAATAATAGTCACTAAAGTTTGTTAAATAGGACAATAACAAAGTCAGAACTACAGTTTAGGATAATCATTTTGGCAGCTGTGTGGTGAATGGAGTGCAGGGAGGAAAGACTTGGGAGAGACCAGTTAGAAGGCTACAGTAAGGGCCAGGGCTGAGAAGAAAATCCACCAGCTTGATTATAGTCACCACTGCCATCAGTGCCACCTCCATAGCCACCAACTAAAACCTCCAACCTAACCAGTCAACCGGTAAGCCAATGAAACAATCGTCCTGCATCCTCACCTTAAGCATCTCTCACACTTCCAGGCCCAGGTCAACTTCAAACACAGCCATCTCAGCTATTTCTCACTTGAACAAAAATGCCTCAAGGTAACAAAGTCCTGGCTATGTATATCTGGATCAATGGCACTGATGAGGGATTGTGCTATAAAACCTAGATGGTAGACAGTGAATCGAAGAGCACTGAAAAACTTCCTGAATGGAATTTTGATGGCTCAAACACATTTCAATCTGAAGACTTTAATTATGACATGTGCCTAATTGCTACTGCTCTATTCCAAAACTTCTTCCAGAATGACCCCAACAAATTGGTTTTCTGCAAAGCTGTCAGATATTACTGCTTACAGAAACAAATTTGAGATATACTTTTAAATGAATAATGGATATGGTGTACATTTCCTGGTTTGGCATAGATCAAAAATATATCCTAATGGGAACAGATGGACCCCCTTTTGGTTGACCTTCCAATGACTTCTCTGGGTTCCAAGATTCATGTTACTGTTGTGAGGGAGCTGATAAAATCTATGGGAGAAGTATCATAAAAGCTCATGATGTGCTTGCCTTTATGCTGGAGTTAAAATTGGGAGAAGAAATTGCTGAAATAAAGCCAGCTCAGTAGGAGCTCCAAATAGGATGCTGTGAAGGGACTGTAATGGGAGATCACCTCTGGATTTCCTGCTTCATTCTCCATTGGGCATATGAAAATTTTGCAATGATCATAACATTTGATTCAAAGCCAATCCCTGTTAATTAGAATGGAGTTGGATGCCACACTGACTTCACTACCAAGCCCATGAGAGATAAGAATGCTCTAAAATATAGTGAAGAAGTCATCAAGAAACTAAGTAACTAACATATACCACATCCAAGTTTATGAACCCAAAGGGGGGTCTGGATAATGCCCATTGCCTGGCAGGATTCCATGAGACATCCACTATCAATGAGTTCTTTCCTGGCATAGGAAATCATAGCACTAGCATCCACATTCCTAGAATGATCATCCAGGAAAAGGGATGCTTTGAAGATCATTGCTCCTCTGCAAACTGTGACCTTTATATAGTGAAAGAGGTACTCATTTGTATAAAAACTAAGTGGACTAGACCAACAGTATCCCTCACCCCATAATCTTTCCCTAGTGTCCTCTTCCAGGTTTCCCTACTGGATGAAATTCGGTGCACAAAATACCATGGGGGTTTTTTGGTACCCAGAGAAGAAAGAAAAAGGCTAGTGTAATAACCTAGGAAAGAAATTATAGAACTTATGTCAACCATATAAGGAGAAGACATATGCAGAATTGGAAGAGGCCATATAATCCAAGAATCCTTAACACGATTCTTAGTAATCCTAATAGAAACCTTTCTACAATATCCCCTATGAATGTACATCCTTTGCTTGAAAACCTCTAATAAGGAGTAACTCGCCACTTCCCAAAGCAGCAGAAAATACATTTATAAGTTCTAATTATTAAAAAGTTTTTTATTACATTGAGCCTAAATTTACCTCTTTTTAATTTCAACTCATTTTTCTTCTTTCTTCTTTCAGTCCAGGCTAAATATACTCCTTTCCTTCAAAAAAGTCACACGCACATACATGTATATGTCTGTGTACATATCTATACACATGAGGTACATGTATTTGTGAACATATTTAATTAATTTAAGGCCCTCTGCCATCAAGTCCTTTGAGCAACTCTGAATGAGCTTCATCTTATTACTCTACGAACTTATGATACTTTCAAAATGAAGAAGTAAGAATTATATTCATGGCTCCACATGTGAATTAAGACATAGTACTCAAGAATCATCACTTCCCTATTCCTGCATACTATACATCTATTAGAATCTAGAAGGGACCTTAGAAGTCATCCAATCCAATACCCCCATTGTACAAATGAGAAAAATGAGACTTGGGAAAGTTGTTACTTCTCCAAGGTCATGCAGATTCTTTAACTCTCTAGCCATCATTCTTTTTACTGTAATACATTTCCCTTAATGCAGCCTATGATTATAATCATCTTATATGATAAAGTGAATTTTAAAAATCTAACAAATACCAGTGGATTCACTAATAGATAAAACTTTACCACAAAAAGGCTAATGGTCCTCAGAGAAAAGAGACAACCAGTTCAACAAATAATAATCTGTTGTCCTTTTAATTTAATGATGCTATTAACTCAATGTCAGCAGAGCATTCACTTTGAGATGCTATTTTCAATAACAGTGATGGATTCACATTAATCCATTCATACTCTCTTGTCATTAATGATACACAATTGAACTGGCTTGGCTTAGGAGTCTAGTTTGTTTCCATAGCACAAAGTAAACCAAATCAAGGGATCCAAATTTGCCACCTTGGACTCCCTGTGATCTGGCCCACTGATCTAACCAGTCACTGACAATGAATACTCTTTGTATGGTGGGTGTTTGTTCATAAAAATGAGCAGAAGATTAGGACAAAGTCTTAGAAAAGGAGGTTGACATAAGATCTGCTAAAAGGAGAATCTTGTTAAAATCTTTATGTTCTTATCTTCCTCGTATTTTGGGGACAAAAATACTCCACATGAGAAAAAAAAAACCTGAAAAAAAAGAATCCTAAAGCAATTATCTGTCCAATGAAAGTCAAAAAATGTTGTGAGGCAAAATTAAAAATTAGAGCTGATTGTGTTTTGAGTTTAGATTATCTAACCAATTGCTGTAACATTTCATTTTTCCTAGGTAGGAAGTGACCATGGGTATGTTTATATATGTTGTTAATTTGTTTTATTGTTTTTCTTTAAACATTTTTGAGAGTTAAGTATAATACTTTTTAGTTCAACTTTAGATAATACTTTTGTGTGTGTCCTTTTAAGATATTGTTCTTTTCTAACACTTTCTATTTTAGATTTTAGATTTCCAAATGCCAGGAACAGTGTAGACTTTAATCAGTTTCTTAAATAGTACTACATGTTGTAGATCAAATATTTTCTTGGTAATGACCTTTCTAATCTTCATTCTACCTAAAAATATTTTGGAACTTCCCACATTGGAGATTGGAGCATGACAGGTAGATTTGAAAATCATCAGCCAAGAGAGATAGTAATTAAACCATGGGAACTGATAGTTTAGAGGGAGAAGAGAAAGAGGACCCAGAACAGAACTCTGAGAGATGCATAGGTTTCATAATCTGAATGAAGATAAAGCCAAAAGGGAGACTGATAGGGTATGGTCAGATAAGTAGGAAGAGAAGCAGGAGAGAGTGATACACCAAAAACCTAAGGAGAAAAAAATATCAAGGAGCAGGTGATGAACAGTGTCAAAGGCTACAAAGGGGTCAAATGAGGACTGAACAAAGACCATTGGACATGGGCACAGTTATGGGTAATAAGAAAACAGCTAATAGACAGAAAGAGACTAATGATGTGACAGAGTGGAGATGATAAAGGAGGAAGCCTATTGAAGGAGATTGGATGGAATAAGATTACTTGTGTATATAGAGGGGTTTGCCTTGGTAAGGAGTAGGACCACCTCTTGGTAGGAGACAGGAGCAATTTGAAGATAAGATGAGGAAGAGAAGAGAAGAAGGAGTTCATAGTGAATAGTTTTAATTTTTCTATAAAATATGAGGCAAGGTTCTCAGCTGAAAGAGCGAAGATAGGAAGAGCCATGGGAAGTTTGGAAGGTTAAGGTTAAAAAAAAGTTTGACAGTCTCTTTGGAGAGAGGGATAATGAGTTGATAAGGGAGTTATATAGGATTTCCAGGCAATAATGATGGCTCACATGAGGTTGTTTACCATAAATTTGTAGTGGATCCAGTCAGAACTGGATCCAGGTTTTCTCTACTTTTGTTCAGTAATACCTGAGAAAAAAGAGGAGATGGTCCTTGGTACAATGCCCTTAAGTAAGTGCTTAATAAATACTTTATCTTTTTGGCAGTCTATACTCCTTCTCATGAACCATATTTTGATGGATCAAATGTTCAGCACAAAAAATCCAACAGAGAACAGAAGAAGAAGCATGTGAAACAATAAATATTGTCAATATAGGCTTAAAATCTGCCAAAACAGCCCTTAGAATTGGGGAAAAGAAGGCCTGGAGAGTGGGCTGAGAGACTTTGGTAGGAATACATGAAAGCAGAACACCTAAATAGTTGACTATCCTATTCCTGGCTGTGTGACTAAGCAAGTCTTCTGCTTTAGAACTGAGACTTGTATCAGTACTAAAAAAGAAGGTAAGGGTTTCAAAAAAAAAAAGGATTATCCATCAATCAATATTTTCTAATACCATGGAGTCTTGGATTTGGAATCTAGATTAATATCTAATCAATCAGTCAATCCACAGGCATTTATTAAGCAACTATTATCTGCTAGGGACTGTGCAAAGCTAACATCCCAGACAACTGTATTTATAACCTTTGATGATTTAGAAGGGAACTCTTCAAGTGAAATTACCCTCCTCTGTTTTCTTTTCAAGAATATCAGCTATGTCTGACCACTGACATGGGCATATACCCCAGGTTTTTGTCTTGCCATCTAACCTCTTTGCTCTCTTAGTTGTCTCACCTGCTCCCATGATTAAATTAGCAACTATATACAAATGACTCCCAAATCTACATACCCAGCCTTCATCTCTCCTCTCAGCTTCATTCCCACATCATTTGCCCATTGGACATTTCAAACTAGATGTTCTTTTCTTTGCATTTTATTTTATTTTCTAAATTTTAATAACAAATTTCCACATAAGTTTTCTGAAGTTATAATTCAAATTATCTCCCTGCCTTCTTCCCTCCCACCTTCAGGAGCTAGCAAGCAATTCAATCTAGGTTGCATATGTATTATCAAGTAAAACATGTTTTCATATTATTTGTTTTCATAACATGAATAATCTTATAAACTCAAGACCCCAAAATATATATCTAAATAAATAAGTGATAAATCATATACTTTTATCTGCAGTCCTACTCTAACCAGTTTTTTTTCTCTGGGGGTGGATAGCATTCTTTTTCATAAGTCCCTCAGAATTATTCTAGATCATTGCATTGTTGTTAGTAGCAAAGTCTATCACATTTGATCATTCCACCATATTGCTCTTATTTTATGTTCTCCTGGTTCTGCTTATTTCACTCGGCATCAGTTCACATAGGTCTTTCCAGTTCTCTCTGAAATCATCCTATTCATCATTCTGTATAGTACAATAGGATTCCATCACCATCATATACCATGATTTGTTCAGCTATTCCACAATTGAGGAACATCCCTTTAGTTTCCAATTCTTTGCCACCACAAGAAGAGCAGCTATATGTATTTTTGTACAAGCAATTCCTTTCCCATTTTTTTAAATCTTTTTAAGGTGCAGGCCTATTAGTGGTATTACTGGATCAAAGGGTATGCATTCTTCTATACCCCTTTGGGCATAATTCCAAATTGCCCTCTAAAATGGTTGGATCAATTCACTGCTCCACCAGCAATGCATTGTAAAATAAGGAAGAGGGATGCCAGCCTGATTGATAGATCAGAGGGGTAGGGAGGAGAATGTGATGAGTTCTGAGAGAGCTGCCTGGAATTTTGGAGCCAATGAGGAGGGGGCCACTTCCAACCTGAGAAGTAAAGAAGGAAGGTGGTTTTCTGGGAGCCGAGCCAAGAACTCATCCAGTGAGACCTGTTTTTCCTTCCCGGACCTTCAAATACCTTCACCGGGACTCAACCATCATCTATGTGCTTCTCAGCAAGAATTTTGTGGGACTCATCCTGGCTTTGAGCCACTTGATCCACCTCCCTGAATTCTTCTCTCTTATTTACCTTCTTGAACTGGACTTGGGATTTAGATAAGCATAAGTGTAGGGAAAGAAGCAGTTGGTGAAGAAAGAGGCCAAGGCACTGTGGCCTCTGGCCTCCAGACTTTGAAAGCCAATCTACAAGGGGGGGCAGCTTTTAGGGCTCCCCTTTACCCATCTTTTTCCCCTCATATCTTTTGCCATCACCTTCCCCAAATAACCTCAATAAATCTCTTTGAAAGTATTTAAACTTTGGATGTGGGTTTATCTCAGGGATCAAGCAAGAAGATTAAATTTTCTCAAGGAGGGGGGTTGATTCGAACCCCTGTGACTCAGTATCTCTAACCAAGGAAGCTATCACTCTTTCCTTGGCAGTTGATCATATCTAAACCCTTGGGGGGTGGCAGCAGATGCCCCTTTGGGAAGTGGAAATTACTGAGGATCATCTTGTCTCACAGAGACAGTGCTGATCTCAGGGGCTATAATCCCTCTGAGGGAGATACAGGGTCACTTCATAGATTAAACCTCTCTTTTGTCCTGTCTCCTGTCCTCCATCACTCACATGCCACCCCCCCCTCCTCCTGAAGACAGCACCTGGCTTACTTCTCCCCCCTCTCTGTAATAGAGGAGCGTAAACCCTTCTTCCAATCTCTCTCCCCTCTCTCTCTTCTTCCTTTCATCTCCTCCATTACACATTAGTGTCCCAACTTTGTCACATTCCCTCCAACATTTATCATTTTTCTTTACTGTCATATTGGCCAATCTGATAGGTGTGAGGTGGTACCTCAGAGTTGTTTTAACCTGCATTTCTCTAATCAAGAGGGATTTAGAACATTTTTTCACATGATTATTGATGTTTGATTTCTTCATCTGAAAAACTGCCTATTCATATCCTTTGACCATCAATGGGGGAATGAATTGGATTCTTATAAATTTGACTTAGTTCTTTATATATTTGAGAAATAAGATCTTTATCAGAGATAAAACTTGATGTACTATAGCTCAAGCTCTCTATGTATAAAGAGTCCATTATCTTTCCCTAAGATCCACACCCTCTCCCCCATCAAATTTCTCTCTTTTTACCTAGAACACTAACATCCTTTAGAAGGTAAGATCTTTGAAGGCAGGATGCAGTTTTTACTTTTTCTTTGTATTCCCAGCACTTAGCATAGTGCCTGCATTATTGTTAAGTTGTTTTTCAGTTGCATCTGACTCTTTGTGACCTCATTGGGGGTTTTCTTGGCAGAGATACTGAAGTGGTTAGCATTTCCTTCTCCAGCTCATTTTACAGACTAGGAAACGGAGGTACACAGGATTGAGTAATTTACCCAGGGTCACACAACTAGTAAGTGTCTGAGGCCAAATTTGAGCTCATAACATGGAGTCTTCCTGAACCAAGACCCAGCACTCTATCCATTGCGCTACCTGACTCCCCATTTGGCACATAAAAAATGTTTAATAAAATGTCTGATCCTTTCAGACTCTCAGTATTGCAACTTGGAATGTATTACCCTTTAGGCCTTACTCCTTCTCCACTCCTTACCCTTCTTAGACATATCAAATCAAATCATGCTATTTCCACTTCCATAATATCTCTTTGCATGTCTCCTCCCTACTCACACAATCACCACCTTAATTCAGGTCTTCAGGGTCTCTTCTCTAGACTATTACAAAGGCTTCCAAGTTGGTTTCTTGGGCCCTCATCTTTCTTTCCATTTAAATTCATCCTACCAAAGTCATCTGTCATTAAACATAGTTCTGACCATGTCATTCCCCTACTCAATAAATTGCAATCTTTTAAAAATAAATACTTTTAAAATGTAATAATAGTACAATTAAGTTTTTTTGGAATCACGTTAAAGAATCTTCATGTTGTTTTCTTTCTTAATGGGTGGAGCAAGTGCTATAGGGAGGTAGAGAATCTGGCACTCAGAATTTAAAAATAAACATTAAAAATAGATGTTTTTTACAAATGTTTTAAAAGAATCACATTAAACTAGTTAACAATATAAGCCACATATGTAATATCTTCTTTAATAGCTATAAGAAATAAAAGTAGTTTTTTTTAAGTATAACAAGTCATCTAAAGATCACTTTTCATAAATAAAAATTTTCTAAAATTAGCTTAATTTTTTAAAAAATCAACCTTCCTTAAATAAAAGTTTCATAAAGTAATTTCCTTCTCCACTCATTTTACATATGAGTAAACTGAGGCAAACAGGACTAAGTGATTTGCTCAAAGTCACACAGTTAATAAGTGTCTGAGGTGATATTTGAACTCACTTCCTCCTAACTCTAGTCCTGGTACTCTATCCACTTCACCACGTAGCTGCTCACTTAAAGCATTAGCTCTCCTCTATCTCTGCCTTTGTACTGGCCATCTCCAGTGCCTAAGATGCTCTATCTTACTCACTTCTATCTCACTGAATATTGTACTTTCCTCAATTTGCCCAAAATACTACCTTCCACATGAACCCTTTCCTATTTCCCAATAATCTCAATTGCTAGTGCTCTCCTTCTCTAAACTGCTTTAGAGTTTATTTTGTATTTATCTACTTATATGTTGTACACACAAACACACACACATATACATACACACAGTTCTGCTGTTTGAGAGCAGAACTGTTCCTTTTTGTCTTGGTGTCTCAAACCTAATACAATGCTAGTCAGGCTTAAGAAATGCTTGCTTCACGGATGAATACATCTTCTCTCTATTCACACCACAGCCACCCTAATTCAACAATTTATTAATTGGTTTCCCTGTTTCCAATCCATGCTCTGCACAGTTTCCCAAATTGATACTCCTTGAATTTGACTCCATCATCACATCACTTACCCAGGAAAAGATCATCACCAAGAAACTCATCATTCTGGAGACAGAATCAGCTTTGGTAAATCACACCTCATCAAGTACCCTCAGTGCTTCTGCCCCTCTGGAACAAGCAAAAAGCATTCCCCAAAGAATCCATTTAAAAAGGACTCACAACCCAATCATCTTCCATTCGCTGCACTCCTTGGATTCCAGTCCACCACCATCATGGTCCCTTGCCAGATACCTTCCTCCCCATCTCTCTTCAAAAGCTTTTCAGCTCCCTTTTGTCTGTTGTCTTCATTTATTAGATTGTAAACTCCTTGAGGGCAGGAGTCTTTCTTTTTCTCATTTGTATCCCTAGCACTTAGCAAAATGCCTGGCACATATTAGTACATAATAAATATGATACAAATGATAAATATTGAGGGACAGCTAGATGACTCAGTGGATAATGCTAGACTTGGAGTAAAAAAAACCTGAGTTCAAATATGACCTCAGATACTGTGAACTTTAGATTACTCCACCCTACTTAGTCTAACAAAAAGAGGAATGTCTACACCCATACTTAAGGATTCAGTATTTAAAAGGATGGCCTATGACAAACGTGTGCTAGCAAATGACAAATCAGAAACAAATGATAGACTCCTGGGCTGTCCTAAGTCAAGCTTAAGCTGCCAATGGTACATGTAAGATGCAGGAAAGTGATGTAAAAGCCATCTATATATTTCACGTCACTTCCTCTCTCCAGCCTCTTTGGGCAGCGGAGAAGTGGCTAGCAGAGTGTGCTGAGCGTTTTGGCATCTTTGGTGGCGGTTGCTATTGTCCGGGTTTAGTGGTGAGTTTTCCTTGATACCATACTGGAGGAAGCTGAGTAGTCTCAGGTGAGTCATCTTTACTGAACTCTATAGGAGTGTAAGCTGAGTCTTTCTCCTTTACCTTCCAAACACTATCCTCTTAAAAAGCCACTAATCTTCTTCAGGGACATCGTGGCAGAGGATTTTGAACTCCCCCTGGCACAGGCCAGGCAAGAGAAATCCTACACCTTTTCCCTCTCCCTTCTCCTTAATTCCTTCCCTCTATATTAATTAAAGCACCATAAATTTGCAAACTGACTTGGGTATTTTATTTGGGATATTCCCTGGTGACCAAAAATAATTTAGATTAGGTCACAAGCCTAAAATTATTCTTACAACACTCACTAGCTGTGTGACCCTGGGCAAGTCACTTAACCCTCTTTGCCTCAGTTTTCTCATGGAGAAGGAAATGGCACACTATTCCAGTATCCTTGCCAAGAAAACTCCAAATGGGATCAAGAAGAGTCAAATATAACTGAAAATGACCAAATTAAAATTGATTATTGACATTCTTAGAATATAGGTCTGACCATGTTACTCCCCTGTCTAGCATTTAAAGCTAATCTGTCTTAAAATCAATCTGGCTCCACCTGTTTTTCCAGACTGATTACATACTATTTCCCTTCCCACATTCCATGATTCAGAGACAGTTTGACCTATTTTAGGATGCTATCTCTTGTCACTGTGCTGTCTGTCTCTTCTTCCTGAAAAGTTGTCTGTCTTCACCTCTACTCTTGAAAATTCTACAACACTTCCAGGTTTAGAACAAGTACTATCTCCTACAAGAGGTCTTTCTTCTAGTGCTTCCTCACTGACTGGTAGTCAGCCAACAAGCATTGATTAGGCCCTTAATATGTGCCAGACACTGCACCATGTGCTAAGGATACAAATACAGAAAGAAAGATAGTCCTGGCCTTCAAAAACATGTTCTTGTCTTTTCAGGGGCACAATAGTAAAATCCAGAATCAGAACTTTCTTCAAAATGGAGGCTCCCTAAGAAACTCAATGGGGAAAAGGAGACTATAGGAGCAGTAGGATGCCCAGGGTGAAAAAGCCACTGGAAAGACAAAACTTCCAGAGTGAAAAGGAAGCTGAGGAATGATGGCAATTATTTTTCTAACTGTATTTTTATTATCATGTAAAATATACTTCCATATTGTTCATTGTTGTAAGAACATACCCACCCCAAACCAAAACCCTAACATAAAACTTTAAATACACTGATGTGAAAAATAGTATCCTTTGATCTGCATCCATATGATTCCAACAGTTCTTTTTCTGGAGGTGGGTAGCATTCCCATGACAGCAAAGTCTTGAGAGAGAGAAGAATGAAAAGAAAAAACTGCTTTGTATTTTTTCATGTTTATTTATACCTGTATATGTCTTTGTATATTTTTGTTGACTTATTTGTGTACATTATATTATTTTAAACCCTAACTTTCTGTCAATACTAAGTAAAAGTTCTAAGGCAATCAGAGTTAAGTGACTTTCCCAGGTTCACACAGTTAGGAAATATATAAGGTCAGAACTGAATCCAGGATCCCCACCTCTAGACCTGGCTCTCCATCCACTGAGCCACCTAGCTGCCCCTTGTGTGTATATTATTTCTCCTACAAGCTTCTTGGGAGTAGAGACTGTTTCAATTTTGTTTCTGTATTGCAAGCACTTTGAGTGATACTATACACCCCCCCCCCCATCAATTTTCTTTCTCCTGTCTCTCTCTGTGTCTCTCTGTCTCTCTCTCTCTATTGGGTCTCCCTATTTTGCCTGGGCTGAAAGTACAATGGCCATTCACAACCTGATCCCAATACTGACTTTTTGGAAGTTTTAACTTGATCCATTTTCTCCTATTAGACCCTCATTAAGAAGCCTGGGGATTAATCATATTGATGCTTGACCCATCAACTCTAGTCCTGCTGTTCAGTCATGTCCAGTTCTTCATGACCCTGTGCACTTTAGCACACCAATACTGGCCACGGATTTTTCTTGGCAAAGATACAGGTGTGGTTTGCCATTTCTCTCTCCAGTTGATCAAACAGAGATTAAGTGAAGTGCCCAGGGTTACACAGCTAGTACTGTTTTGAGGTCAAGTTTGAACTCAGATCTTTTGGACTTCAGTATTGTATCCCCCTTTTTTTTCATTGTCATGCAAAACACACTTCCATACTGGTCATTGTTGCAAGAGCACATTCATACAAAACCAAAATAGCAAAATAAAATCATAAATACATTGATCTGAAAAATGACTCCAATACTTCTTTCTCTGGAAGTAGATGGCATTCCCCATCATAAATCGTTTAGGATTGTCCTAGATCATTGCACTATTGAGAGAAGCCAAGTTTTCACAGATAATCACTTTACAATATTGCTGTTACTGTGTACGATGTTCTCCCAGTTCTGCTTATTTAGCTCTATATCAGTTCCTGCAAATCTTTCCAGCTTTTTCTGAAATCATCTTGCTTCTCATTTCTTATGGCACAATAGTAATCCATTCCCAATGTGTACCACAATTTGTTCAGCCATTCCCCAATTGATGGACAACCCCTCAGTTTCCAATTATTTGCCACCACAAAAAGAACTCCAGCAATCTATCCCTTAAGCCACCTAACTGCCTTTAGCTTTAACCCTACTTCAGCTAAATACTCCTGAACTCCTGTATTCCACCTGCCTCACTATCCTTTAGTAGCAATGAATTTAGGTCTGTAGCTCATCTTACCAAAGGATTTTTAAAGAAAAAGTCCTTTCTGTTATTAAAGTCAACAAAGTGTCTATGGTCAAGCATTTGGAAAATCAATGTCTCCTGGATCTCAATCTGTGATCCCAAGATCCTTTATTGGTTCATCCATAGCCCATCCCCTAGTCCAGTGATGGCAAACCTATGGCACAGAGTACTCTCTATGGGCACACAGCTGTCTTCCCTACACCTCTATCCCCAGAGTTCCTTAGTAGAAAGGCAGAGGGACTCTGAGGGAGCCACTCCCCTCTCCCTCTCCATCCTGCTTGCTGACTTTTTTTCACATCCTCCACCTCTCTGCCCAGCAATCAATGGGAATATACAGGGGTTAAGGGGAGTGGATCACCAGTGGCAGAGCTGGAGGGGAGCTGAGCCCTCAGGTCACCCACCTCCCCCCTCACTTCACCCACCATTTTGCCCAGCAGCCCAATAGGAGTGCTTCCTCCTCTCCTGTGTGGGGTATGAGGGGTGGGGCACACCCAGCACTTAGTAGGGGGGAGAAAATGGCACTGGGTCTCTGAGGGGGCTGGTAGGGCACTCAGGGTGTGGGGTGGGGACAATCCAGCAGGTTAGTCATCACTGTCCTAGTCTTTGAATTAATTACTTCATTTAGGCTGATTAAACTCAAGTGCCATCTCCTCAGTGAAACTTTCTCAAATCTTCCTAATGGAATATTTAGGGAAGCTAGAGGGTACAATGCATAGAGGTAGTGCTTAAAATCCGGAGAGATATGAGTTGAAATTCAGGCTCAGACACTTACTAGCTCTGTTACCCTGGGCAAGTTTCTTTTTTGCCACAGTTTCCTCATCTTTAAAATGGACATAATATCAAAGGGTCAAATGATATGATAATTCAATGCTTGGTACACAGTGAGCACTATTTAAAAATTATTATTATTGCTATCATTGTTGTTAACATTTTTAGCTGTGTGACCCTAGGCAAGTCACTTTGTTTCTATTTCTTCCACTGTACAAATGGAGACAACTTTTACCCCAACAGGGATGTTTTGCTGATCAAAGGAGATATCTGTAAAGCTCTTAGTGCCCTACACATAGTAAGTGCTATATAAATACTTATTCCTGCCCTCTCGCCCTCCTTACTATTATTTGGTGAGGTGGAGGGGGTGGAGGGTCCAGACCACTATTTCATTAGTGTAGAGGATGGAAGGAAGTTCATCCTGCTTGCCAAGACCAGTCTACTGTGAACTTTTGGTGAGCTGCTCCGCTGTGTCCACCACCCGTGCAACTACTGTGGTTTGCAGTGCACGAATACTTCCTGTCTCAGGTGAAGCTGAATCTTGGCAGATTCCTGGCTCCAGTCCTCTACATTTTTGCTGAATGATAAAAGCGCCATGCCATTCAAACTATTTCTCCTCCCTCTCCACTACCTCTTTCCCGCCAAAAGAGAGTCCCAAATCTTGATGCATTTAGTGCTTGCTTTCGGTGGTGTACAATACACTAAATGAATTGCTCCAGAGCCTTCAAAGGCCCGGCGCCAAGGCGACCACACCCCAATCTTTTAGTTTGTAGTCAGGTCGAGTATGGTTCCTTCCACTCACTCCCAACCCTTGGCCACTAGGGGGTCCAGACACGCGCGCGCTGGGGAGGTTGCGACCGGGCGGTAGACTACGGGCCCGGGGCGGCCTATATACCTTCCCCTAGTGCTAAAACTGGTTCCGGAATCTCTCCAAACGCTCGGCTCCCCGCCTAGGTCTGACCCAGGCTCACTCCGTAGCCGCAGGGCCCGACTAAGTGCATTTGCACCGTCTTCTAGAGGGCTGCACAACCTGCAGGGCGTTGTGATAGCCATTGGGGTGCGCTTTTAGCGTTAGATATAAAGGCCTGGAGAGCAGTGTGGCACTTTGCTACGTTTTCCCTAGATACCTTTTATTATAATATTATTATTACTATGCAGCCTCGTCTGCACCGCCCCTCCTCTTTCCACCATCTCTGGCACTGCACAGCAAAATCCTGCTGAGGGGCGGAGGGGGTAAAAGGGGTAACATTTATTCAATCCAAGAGATGTCTTCAAAGCCAGAAAGTTCACATCCTGCTTCTAATCCTGTGTGACCCTGGACAAATCAACTAAACATCCGCAGATCACTAAAATTGTAAACTGCAGAGAAGGTGCCGACTTTGCTTGGGTAGAGAGCATTTCTCTACGGAGAAATCATAGATCCGATCACGATCTCTAGGAAAAATTAATATATAGAATTATCTAAGATTCAAAGACACAGGGAAGAGGATTGCTTGCTCTGGTAAAGGGAGGTGCCTCTACCGTAAAAGCACAGATCTAATCCCGCATGATGAAGATGACAAATCTCTTAAGATCACAAGTTGCTGGGGAAAGAATGAATTGTATAAAAGGGAGACTTTTCACTGGAAGGTCCCCGTTCCGAGGAAATCAGAGACTCAGTTCCTATTGCTATTGTATTTGGCTCTGGTGGCGGCGGCAGTCAATGCCACCAACTGAGAGTGCCGGTTTGAATTCTGGCGCCACTCCCCGAGCCAAGCAGGGCTGGGCCCGACAGTACAAGCCTGAGGAAAAGCCGACCAAACTTGCCCGGACTAGGCAAGCAGCGCGCGCTTTCCCACCCACAAGAAGGCAGTCGCGCCTCGGTCGTCCGTGCGTGCGCCCGTGCGTGCGCGCACCCAAGGCGCCCCGGAAGGATAGAGGAGAGACACATGGGGAAACACAGAACGCTAGCAAAGGGTTCCAAACCTACAGGGCACTCCCTATTCATATTACCATGTTAACCCCGCCCTCTTTCCCCTCCTCCATCCTTCGCCTTTCCTGTGTCCAATGGAAAGGGAAGGGGGCGGAGGTAGCCTCGTTCTGATTATGCACCGTCTATATAAGGAGCTGCCCTAAAGCTTTTTCGCTCTTTTCGTCTGGACTGCTTTGCGTATGTCGTCTTGTGCTTTCCCTGTTTTGCAGGTAAGGGAACCACGGGAAATATGGCTTTACTCAGTGGCGATATAAGGGCGAGAGAGGGGCAGGAAGAGATTATTCCTAATTATTCCTAATTTTTTGCAGAGGAACTGCAAAATAAAAGAAGCCTTTGAGCTTCGGCTTCCATTAGGGCATTGTGCGAGGGAGACAAGAAAAAGAGAAAATATCTTTGGTACAGGCATGAGGATCTTTTAGGAGTGGGTGATAAAATAAGAAATCTACGATGACTAACAATTCTCCGTGGGCGAACTGCAAAACTACGAGTCCTAGAGTTCCGTGCGGCCTAAAGCTGGCGTCCACGCGACCCCGCGCAATGCATTGTAGGAGGGCGGGGAGATTTTTCGACCGCGTGGAGACTGAAAGCAAAGCGTGGCTTTGGCAGGACTGCATTCTAGTTTCAGAATTTGGGCGGGGAGCCGGGGCGACAAGAAGTTCCGGAAATGATAGCAAATATACCCCCACCATAAAGTATTTATTAAAGCTGTATTTGTGGTTACGGTATCAACACAGTTGCCTGAGGAACGGAGGTCGGAAGGAAAATGGCGAATGCCCAGCCTTGTCCTTGTCCTGCCTTCCCCTTCCCTCCATTCCCCTAGTGTCTGATGCTAATTGATTCTAGAAGGCCACAGTGAGCTTGAGTGGCTTGTAGGCCGCAGACTAAACAATGTTACCTCCCTTAGGGTTCCCGCGTGATTTCTTTGTGCTGATGATGCAAAATGTACGCCCCGATGGTATTTCATTTTGGAATCTCCTTTGCTGGAAAAGGGAAACCTTACTGTATTTTCTGTTGTAGGAAGAATGGCAACAGCTCCAGCTGATTTTTCAGGGCTGTCTTACCGGAACAATCAGGTCAGGAATTATTTAATTATGGAAAAAATGACTTTTTTAAGACTTGGCTGTTGTTGCTTTAGGCTTTTATTTTTGTTTTTGCATCTATAAGTGTTTTATTGCTATGAAGTTTTGAGTTAGATAGTTTTGAAATAAATTTTTGAGCTAAAACTGTCAACTCATAGGGAAATCTCCCCAGCACTGAGGGTAGTTATGCACCCAGTATGTCCCACCAGAAAGGCTGGTGGCCACTGACCTAGAGATAGGGTCGGGGTAGGAATATAAGGCAAAATTATTGGATATTTGAAAGAATGAAACTGTCTTTCTTCCAGATCCAAATGAAAGCATTAGAGCATCTGGATCAATATTCTTCTGCTTGTAGCTGTTTAAATACTTGAATGGTCAGGTAAGCAAACAAAACTGGGTGTTGAAACCAAACATACAATGGAAATTTTTTTCTCAATTTTTAAAAATCTGTAGTGCTTGATTTTAAATGTGTTTTTCCCCCCCAGAACAAGCTTTAATTGAATAATGTGATGATCTCTGCAAGATCTTGTTAACAGACCCATTGGGCTTCAGTTTCAGGTATTTATATTAACCCAGTAAGTAGCGTGAGGCTTTTTAACTTGCTTTTAAATTTTTAGCCGGGTTAACATTTATTTTACATTTGTTTTTAATAACTAGTAATGTAGTTCAGAAAGTTGATTTTCACTATCTGAGATTGAACAGATTTAATGGTCTACTCAATGATGAACCTATCCCGAACCTGATTTCATGATGAAAAAACTTAAATACGGATCTGGCTTCTGAGAAGACCACAGTTAGAAATAGGAACTAACCCTAATTTTCCTCATGTATAATTGAAAGGAAATATCCTTATTTGCTACATTTAACTAGGAGTGAGATGATAATACAGTAGAAATTTTCTGGATCCAAGTTACTAATCAACATTTTATCTTTGCCAACAGTGACATTGAACATGCAAGATTGAGAAGCTCTTGGTTACCATGTGTCAAGTAAGTACCTTCTACCCTGTGCATAGTAGCATAATCCTTGTATTCCTGGATAAAGTTTTTTCCCCTGAGCTTTATAAATTCTTGCAATAGTGGTTTGGTCTTATTAATGATGATTCTATCCCGAACCTGAATTCCTGTTGAAAAACTACATATACGGATCTGGCTTCTGAGATAAGACCAAAATATGAACAGTGCTTTCTTTAAGTACTTCTTTAATTGCTCTATAAAACCCTGCTCCTAGACTTCATGGAGGGGAATTTCTGTATGAATAAGAGTTTGCAAAGTGTTATTTTTATATTCAAATGATCATTGTTTAAACCCCAATGTTTTCCTATTTCAGGGATGTTTTGTGGAATCTTTCCATCTGGCGTAGAGACAAATGTGTGGATGATCGCTGGAAAAGAACTAAGAAATGAAGCTTTTTAATGTCATTGCAAGTGCTAAGACCTAAAATTTGGGGGCAAATAGACAGAAACTTTGAATTGTATGTGGAATTACTGATATTTTCTCATAAATTTGTTTTATTGTTTTCAAAATAATTTATAAACTTGCCTTAATTTTGTGATTTTTAATGTAATTGTTATTAAGTGATCTTTTCCATTTCAAAGCAATTATACATTTGGGACATTTTAAGTTAAATATTGACTTGCATATTTGAAAATGTCTAATCTGTCCTAAAAAGTAGTGCTTTGCTTTTTAGAATGATGCAGATGTTTTGTGTTTTAAGACCCATTTATGGGTGAGGCAGATTTTTTATTAAAGTTGTATTGACTGTCACATGAGTTAGACAAATTATTGGGGAGGGTAACCAGTATCAGTATATCATTTACTTAAAGTGGTATATTTGATCAGTAAATCAGATACAAAACAATAACCTAGAAAACTTGCTGGTTTTGGCAGCTGGCACTATTTAATACCCAAGAAAATGCACTCAGATTTTAGGTAACATTGATTTCTGTAACTGATTTAATTTGTTAAGTGACTTAGTAAGTAGGGTCACTATTTCCCCTGATTTAATAATACCTTAAACTTTTTCTGACTAATCTGGGGTCATTGATAACATCAGGTAGGTCTTACTGAAATGTAGGGGTGCCTCTGGGCCTTTTATTTTTGTTTTTCAAGAACCCTTAACCACTCTTCTGCCTTAGAATCAAAAGTCAGAAAAGCTCCTTATGAAAGGAATCCCTTAAATATTCCTCACTTGCCTCTGAAGAAATTGATATGTAGTGTGAGCATCTCTTTCTCCATATATCACCTTAAGGATAGCTCAAAAGCTTAAGAGGTTTTCATTTTTCTTCTCAAGGTAAAGTTTCCTAAAAATTCAACATTAAAGCAAAGCTATAATATACTCCATCTTATTTAAGCATGATAATATTCCAGATGAAAGTATGAAAAGGGCAGGATATAGTGGAAATTTTCCCTCCCTAAAGCCTTTCATCTAGTTAACACTTGTTTTAAAAATTAAATTGCTATATCTTGAAGTGTATTCATGCTTAACAGCCATGCTATCTTTGGGAGGTATAAAACCAATTGAAAACATCTCTGCCCAGGAAGGTGATGTTCATATATATGTGTATAAACAATGAAGGGTATTGGGCTAGGGAGATAAAGAGAGGTTTCACATGGTATGCCAGTCAGTCTTGAAGTAAACCAGGGTCTAAACAGATTGTAAATGAGCAGTACCTTCTAGGGAAGAGCACTGTCAATACCAAGACTGAAGTGGGAGAAGATTGTATGTGAGGAACAGGTAGACCTAGAGGGCAGGATTATAACATACATGGAGTAATATGCATGCAGGAAGTCTTAACAGGTAGAAAATGGCTATTGTGGGAGAGATTTTAAATACAAAACAAGAATTGAGATTCTAGAAGTAGTAGGAAATATTGATTAGAATCTTTCTAATCTTTCATCATAGAGACCTATGCTTTAGGAAAATCATTTGATAGCTGTGTTGAGATTGATTAGAAAAGGGAGACAAGTTAAATTTGAAGCCCACACAAAGGGTGAGAGTCTGAACCACTGAGAGCAAAGTGATAGAATTGACAATCCTAGAAACATGATCAGGTATTTGTCCTGTCAGTGAGGAATCAAGATGGCCTTAATATTGCAGTGGATACAATCTTGGACACTTCCCAAGCTGTGTGATCCTGAGCAAGTCAACCCCCATCACCTTGCCACTCCAGCCTTGGAACCAATACATACTATTGATTCTAATGTGAAGGGTAAGGGCTTAAAAAAAAAGACCTGATACTTAACTATATAACTTCTTTGCCTCAGTTTCCTTAACTGCAAAATAGGGATAGAAAGGACACCTACCTCCCAAGGTGGTTGGGGAAGATCAAGCAAGATATTTGTAAAGCATTTAGCAGAATGCTTGGGACATAGGTATAAAAAATTCGCTGGCATATCTAGTTCAAAGTATTCAATAAACCATTTGTGATATGGTTTATATATACATATATATAAAAACCATTTATATACTACCATGGGACATAAATTTGGAGGTTATTTGTATAAAGATGACAAAACCATGAGAGTAAGGGGTAGCAAAAGTCAGGAGACAGATGTGTTCATAAGAACACTTCATCCTTCCAGGAAGAGAGTATTCCAGTTTAGAATATGTGAATGCTAGCTTAATTAAGGAACTTGATCTTGGAATAACATGGTCAGATTTTAGCACAATAAAAATTAATCTAGAAACAGTAAAGGAGGAATTGTGGGAAGAGCAAATTTGGAGGCAGGGTGGCTAAAAGGCTACTCAACAGTTTGAGATCAATTGAGGATTGACCAAACAAATTTTGGAAATATAAATGTAATGGACTTATGACCTGGGAAGACTCATGAGCTAATGCACCATGAAGCAAGCAAAACTAGGTGAATATGCAAATAACTAAAAATATTAAAACAATTTTACAAGACTTAAGAATTCAGATCAATGTAATAACCTAATTCACTATTCTAATAAGACTGATACAGCTTGCCTTCCATGCCTTAGAGAAGAGTTGAATTATGTTTACAGAATAAAACATGCATTTTCCAAAATGACAACAAAAAATTTGTTTTGCCGGAGTACACTTGTAAGTATAGGCTTAAAATTGCTGGGGACACTTTAAAATGATGTATCCATAATAGAGGTTTATAATTTAATATATAAAAAATATAAGTAAAAGGTAATTGAAGACTGGTCTACCTTTTATCCATACATCTTACTAAATTATTGCAATAGATTCCTGACTTCATAATACCTCTCCAGTCCATCCTGCTGTCAATCTTTCTTTTGCTTGAATAAGGTTCTTAACCGTTTCTGTATGGTTTAAACCCATTTGGAAGTCTAGTAAAGTCTGTAGACCTCAAAAAATGTTCTTAAATGCATAAGCATTTACGTAGATTACATATGCAGATTACAATGGGAACCAAAAGTAAGGGGGGAGATGTAATTTTTTTCCCATTCAAGTCCATTTTTCCTCTGAAATATAGTCATGGAAGCCAGAATAAGAACTCTGTTAGATCTAGTCATTTGTTCATTACTCTGCACAAAAATCTTTAGTGGCTTACCTCTGCCTACTGAGTAAAATTCAAACTGTCTTGCCTGACATTCTACACAATCTGGCACCAACTACCTGTCTGTACGTATTGCTTCTCAGCCCCCTATATAGCCTTACCAGACTACACTGCCCCCAAACCCGCCCTGATATACACTGTCCTGTTATTCCTATAACTGGTACATCGTAGGTACTATATAAATATTAAAAATCCCTCCATGTTTGGGGGCATAATTTCCCCTTATGCCTGGAATGCCTTATTTCTACCACTTTATCTGTTAAATAGGGATGGGAAGGAGAAAAGCATTTATTCAGTGACTACTATGTTCTAAGGAATTGTGTTAAGTGCTTAACTAATATATCATTTGATCCTCATGACTGCTTGGAAGAAGATACTAGTATCAACCCCATTTTACAATTAAGGATGCTGAATCTGAAGCGAAGTGACTTAATCTGGATTACAACACTGCTAGTATCCAAGACTGGATTTGAACTCTGGTGTTCCTAACTCAAAGCCAATCCATGGTACCACTTGACTGTTTATTGATCCTTAAAACCCAACTCAAATGCTACCTTCACCAGGGAGTCCTCCCTGATTCCTCCCCCTAACTGCCACTTCCTTTCAATAACAACCCACCTCCCAACCTTGAATGCATGACATTTTGGCTTTGAATGCAATGGAAAGTGAATTAGATTTTGAATCAAAGAACTTGGATTTAAATCCCAGTTCCGCTACTTATTGCCTGTGATTTTAAGGAATTCACTTAATTTCTCTGAACCTCATCTATAAAATGAGATTAGATGATTGCTAAAGTTCCTTCTAATGATATGTCATCTTCTCTAATGGAGTTAGTTAAATAACTAAAATAAACTCTTTGAAGGCAGAGATCAGACTTCTCTCACCTTTCTCTCACACAGTAGGTGCTCATTAAATGTTTTATTTTAGGGTAGAGGCAGTTCAACTGAAAAGGAGAGGATGGGAGGGAGAAATATTAGAAAAATAAAATTGATATCAAGATACAGTAATTATTAGATATAGATACTTTGGAAATCTTAAAGTGCTATATAAATGTAAGGTATTCTACAGTGCCTTTTATAGTGCCTCATACAAAGGAGACACTTAAACTTATTTTTTATTTTTTTTAAACCCTTACCTTCTGTCTTGGAGTCAATACTGTGTATTGGCTCCAAGGCAGAAGAGTGGTAAGGGCTAGGCAATGGGGGTCAAGTGACTTGCCCAGGGTCACACAGCTGGGAAGTGGCTGAGGCCAGATTTGAACCTAGGACCTCCCGTCTCTAGGTCTAGCTCTCAATCCACTGAGCTACCCAGCTGCCCCCAGACACTTAAACTTTTAAAGGGCTTCAGCAGCTAATCTGAGTGAGGAAGAATGATGCCGGGATCTTGAGAATGGTGGTGCCATTAAAAGAAATACAATTCAAAAGCAAATTAAGGAAGAGAAATGATGACTTTAGTTTTGAACATGAGTTAAAATATTGATCAGAATACAAGTGAATTAGCAAGTAGGCAAGTAACTGGACTTAAGCTAAAAAGAGTTTGAAATTGGAGGAAAATTGTAGTCATTTCAATCGAGATGGTAGTTTAAACCCTGAGAATAGATTATGATCCCTAAGAAGAGAATTTTGGGTAATGTCTACATTACATTTGAAAAAGAATAAGAACCAAGAAAGAAAAAAGTAGGAGGAGAAAATAGCAAATGGTACCCAAGTTTTAAAGATTTGTTTGTTTTTTCTGTAAAAAGTAGATTCCTAAAGTCACTGTCTTGGCATCCAGCAGAATCAGAATGTCATCTGCCTTGTCATCCTCTCCTCTTAATATTGATCATGAAAACCAGAGGCCAAAGACCCTCCTGATTCTCCACTACCCTCAAGGAGATAATTATGATTATTAGATATTTATTCAATATCAGTGGATACTGGGAACATCTCACTGTTTTTGGTTTTGGTTTGGAGGGTGAATAACTTGAAAATGCCTCACTCTATAAACAGCCAGGTCTCAGGATTCCCTATCCCCCTTCCTTGGCCATTAGGTAGAACAATTACATATTTATTCATTCAAATAATTCAAACTGAATACTTATGTTGCATTTAACTCTCTGTGTACATGTTGCCTTCCATCGAATTATGGACTGTTTAATTTTCTATCTTGGTATCCCCTGCATCTGGGATGGTAACTGGCACACAGAAGGTCCTCTAGAAATGGTATATTAAATGGATTAGGTAGAGTTGAGGATGAAAATAGTTGTAAGTTGTTGGAAAATGGTGATTTTTAGACTTAGACTTTAAGGAAATTTGACAATGAAAGGGAGAATAATGGGGAAATGGTAGCTCAAGAGGGTAAAAAAGCTCAGGCTTTTTAGGCTTGGGGAGGAATGAGCATGTTTAACAAATGGGAAGGAGCCAAGAGGACACAAAGAGACAGAGACAGAGATTGAGCAAACAGTAGATGATTGATTGAGCAAGACTCTATAGGAGTCAATTGGGGATAGAATCATGGACTTGGGTGAAAGAGGCTGGACTGAGCAAAGGAGTCTTGTTCTTGGAGAGAACGAAAAATAAAGGATGAAAGGGTAAAGATGCTCATCCAGAGATTTTAATGTGCTTTTCAAAAATCATTTGGTACAATCTTTTTTTGCTCTTATTTTGGTGAAAGTAAAACCAAAAGGTCAAATGACAACCTCCAAATCATTCATAAAAATGTGGGTCCAAGGCTTTATTCCACACAATAGCAAGATTTAGAAAACTGGATGCTGTATACATTATAGGTGTCTCTTTGTTTTAAGAAATTCAATTCAATTTGGCTACTATTATTCAGTGCTTATTAATGTGTAAGGTATTGTGAATATAAAGAAGAAATAAGATATAGTCCTTACTTTCAAAGTCCTCAAAATATAGAGGGGCATCTAGGTGACTCAGTGGATAGAAAGCCAGGTCTAGAACCTGGAAGTCTTGTGTTCACATTTGACCTCAGACACTGCCTAGCTGTGTGTCCCTGGGCAAGTCACTTAGCCCCAATTGCCTAGCTCTCACTTCACTTCTTCCTTGGAAGCATCAATTTGAAGACAGAAGAAGTAAGGGTTTTAAAAAAAATCTACTGGAGGAATAAGATATTTGTATGTTATTTGAGTACCAGGTTCTTTTTTGCTAAACATGCTTTTCAATGAAATAAGCAATAAATAAATTTAAGAAATTATTGTTTTAAAAATCCTATTATTAAAATATTTTTGATTGATGAATTTAAGAGGTAGTACTTTTCTCAGAGATGTTCCCAGGGACTTGCCGTTGAGTCACTGTCATAATTTTTCTGAGATGTTAAAAGACTATTTCTAACCAATATCCTTAGAAGTATCATTTAGTAGAAAATGCAAATGCAAATTTGTTCTGTGAATTCTTTCTTCAGTAGAGTTTTACTATATTCTTGTCGTTTAGTCATTCAGTTCTGTCCAACTCCTCATGACCCCATGGACCTTAGCCACCCTTGGCGTTTTCTTAGGGAGGATACTAGAATAGTTTGCCATTTCCTTCTCCAGTGGATCCTTTTGTCAGACAATCAGAGGTGAAGTGACTTACCCAGGGTCACACAGCTAGGGAGGGTGTCTGAAGCCATATTTGAACTCATCTTCCTGACTCCATGTCCAGCTCTCTATCCACTGAGTCATCTAGCTGCCTTCTTTTATTTAACTCCTTTTATTTAGAAATAGCCTCTTTGGCATTACTTACATTTTTATTATGGTCAGATTCAAGTAAAGGCAACCAAAAATGAATAAGGCACAGTACTCTTATGGAAATATTAAATAGTTCCCCCTTTGTGTTTAAAAAAAAAAAGGAACAGTCTCTGTAATATTCATAAAGATCTAAATATAGAAGTGATTCGTTGAGATTTGAAGTTTACAATTGAATCACCGTGCCATTATAAATATTTTAAGGAAAACACGCACTTCAAAATTGTAAAAGGTAATCGCTTTCTCAGAAGCATGACAGAGTGGGAAAGGCTCTGTCCTTGGAATTAGGATCTCAGAGTCAGAGCTAGAAGGGCCTTAGAGGCCGTCGCATCCAATCCTCTCATTTTACTCATGAGTAAGTAATTTTTACAAGGTCACACAGGTAATAAGTAGAATGAGGATTTGAAGCCAAGTTCTCCAATTACAAATGTAGTACTCAATTCTCTCTATCACCCTGCCTTTCCAGAATTTGAGTCCAAATCCCATCCCTGGCCCTTACTACCTGTTTCCTCACCTGTAAAATGGGGAGGGTACTCATAATTCCATTACCTACTTCACAGAGTGGTTGTGCAGAAATGTGCATCCTGGCAAGTCCATAAGTACGTCACAGATTGAGAGGCTGGGAAACAAGGATGTGCAATGTGAATTTAACTTTGAAACAAGCTTCACAAAGAGAAAATAGACAATATTATAGGATATCAAATATAGAGCAACTCATTATGCTTGATGACCATCCTGAAAGGAATTTGTCATTTAATGAAAAGTTGTCAAAATCAGACAGGAATATCACAAACAAATTAGAGGAGCATGGAGTATTTGGATTGTAATATTTATTGGGAAAGGAAATAGGAATGGGAAAATGGGAGATAATGGGAGGTTTGTAGCAGGGTATGGAGGAGAGAGGGGAGAGAGGGTATATTGCTTGATGAAGCAAAGGATAAGGGAAGAATTTAGGACCAAACAAGAGATAGAGAGCATTATAAAATATAAAAAGATAATTTTATTATATTAAATTTTTTGTACAAAAAAAAAAGTTCAACCAAGATTAGAAGGAAACCAAAATGCTGGGGAGAAATTTTTGCAGCAATTATCTCTGATAAAGAACTAATTTCTCGAAACATATAAAGAACTAAGTCAAATTTATAAAAATAAGTCATTCTTCAATAGGGATATGAACAATTTTCAGATGAAGACATCAAAGCCATCTATAGTCATATTAAAAAAATGCTCTAAATCAGTCTTGACTAGAGAAATGCAAATTAGAACAACTCTGAGGTACCACCTCACATCTATCAGATTGACAAAAAAGGGAAATGATAAATGTTGGAGGAGATATGGGAGAATTAGGGCACTAATACACTATTGGTGGAGTTGTGATCTGATTCAATCATTCTGGAGAACAATTTGGACTTTGAACTTTCAACTATGTTTGGAGGACTGTAAAACTGTGCATACCCTTTGACCCATCAACACCATTACTTGGTCTGCATCCCAAGGAGATCCAAAAAAGGGAAAAGGACTATTTGTACAAAAATATTGCAGCTCTTTTTATGGAGCAAAGAATCAGAAAATAAGGGATACATCAATTGGTTGAATGTCTAAACATGTTGCAATATGGAATAGTCACATTTATACATATATCCATATTTTCTAGTTATATATCATAGTATTATAAGAAGTGACAAACAGGACTTTTTCAGAAAAATCTGAAAATACATGAACTGATGCAAAGTGAAGTGAGAAGAATCAAAAGAACATTGTACACAGTGTCAGCAATATTTCTTTCCAGCTCAGAATACTTTTTTTCATTTTCATATTTTTTTAGAATATTTTTCCATGACTACATGATTCATGTTTTGCCCTTCCCCTCTTCCCTTCCCTTCCCCTTCCAAAACTGACAAGTAATTTCACTGGCATATATATGTATATGTTGCAATATGTGATAGTCACATACAAAATTATTATTATTACTCAAAACCTATTTCCATATTATTCACATTTGTAATACAGTGATCTTTTAAAAACCACAACCCTAAATCATATACTCATATAACCAAGTGATAAATTCTTTCTCTAGATGTGGATAGCATTTTTTTTTTAGAATAATTGAATCAATTTATTCATTGGCTCCAATTACATGACATTGTTATTTCTTTTTTTTTTAATTTGGTCAGTTTTAAACATTATTCCTTGGTTACAAAAATCATATTCTATTCCTCCCTCCCCTACCCCCACCCTTCCCGTAGCCAACGCATAATTCCACTGAGTATAACATGTGTCCTTGATCACAACCTATTTCCATATTGTTGATGTTTGCACTGGGATGTTCATTTAGAGTCTATATCCCCAACCATGTCCCATGTATTCAAGCACTTGTTTTTCTTCTGTGTTTCTACTCCCACAGTTTTTCCACTGAATGTGGATAGTGTTCTTTCTCATAGATCCCTCTGGGTTGTTCAGGATCACTGCAGTGGATAGCATTCTTATTCATAAGTTTCACAGGATTGTTCTTAATCATTGTATTGCTATTAGTAGCATCCCTGGCCCTTACTACCTGTTACATTTGATCGACCCACAATGTTTCACTTTAGTTCTACTCATTTCACTCTGAATCAGTTCATGGAGGTCTTTCTAGTTCAGATAGAAATCAAGCAGTTCATCATTCCTTATAGCACAATATTATTCCATCACCATCATATGCCACAATTTGTTCATCCATTCTCCAATTAAGGGACACCCCCCCATTTTCCAATTTTTTTGCCACCACAAAAAGTGCAGCTATAAATATTTTTGTACAAACATTTTTTTTTAACTCTTTGGGGTAGAAACCCAGTAGTGGTATGGCTGGATCCAAATTGCCCTCCAGAATGGTTGTATCAATTCACAACTCCACCAGCAATGCATTAGTGTCCCAATTTTTTTTTATATTTTATTTGATCATTTCCAAGCATTATTCATTAAAGACATAGATCATTTTCTTTTCCTCCCCCTACCCCCCATAGCCGATGCATAAATCCACTGGGCATTACATGTTTTCTTGATTTGAACCCATTGCTATGTTGATAATATTTGCATTAGAGTGTTCATTTAGAGTCTCTCCTCTGTCATGTCCCCTCAACGGCTGTATTCAGGCAGTTGCTTTTCCTCGGTGTTTCCACTCTAGTGTCCCAATTTTGCCACATCCCCACCAACATTTATTATTGTCCTTTAAACAGCAATATTTCTCGATGAAAAAGTGTAAATTATCTAATTCCTCTCAGCAATGCAGTGATCCAAGACAATTCCAGAGATTCATGATGAAAAATGCCATCTGCTCTCAAATCAAGAACTGATGGGATCTGAATGCAAACTGAAACATAGTATATTTCATTTTCCTTATTTTTCTTTATGATCTCTTCCACAAAATTACAAAATTGATATTGAAAAATGTTTTACATTTTATATGTAAAATCTATATCAGATTACTTGGCATCTTAGAGAGGTAGGAAGGGCAGAGAAGAAGGAAGGGTCAGAAGAAAGGAGAGAATTTTGGACTTAATACTTAAAAAATAATTACTGTTATTTGTATTTCAATTTAATAGGAAAAAAATAAAATATTTTTATAAAAACATCACAGGAAGTTAATTGTTGCACACAATTTATCCCTTTGCTATTTTCAAGAGACCTTTTTTATTTTCTAATACAAGCTAGAGAGGAATAGTGGCATTATGAAAAAAAATTTTCTGAAATGAGATCTGGCACCATTTAGCTGGACGCCATTTAATAGTTATGTAGCTTGGGGCAAGTTACTGAATTTCTCTGAACCCCAATTTCTTCATCTGTAAGTGGAGATAATAATACTTGTGTTAATTATAAGATCAAATGAGGTAAAATGTGAAAGTACTTTGTATTAGCTAATTAGCTAAATCATTAGAGTGAAGACGAACAAGTAAAGACAAGTAGAATCTGCTGATTTGCTGATCCTTCATTACTAGTTTATGGATTTTGTCTAAACTAATCATTCATTTAACAAACATTAAATGCCTACTGTGTACAAAGTGCTATGCTAGGCACTGTGGGAAATAAGAAAGACAAATAAGACACATAGTTCCTGCCTAAAATGAACTTATGCATATTTGAACTGGACATTAAAGTCTGTAACATTTTGATGCAATAGTCATCATAGAAACAAAGAAAAATCCTTCCTGTTGTTTTTGTTGTTGGTTACACCCGCAAAGAAATTAGCTCAGAGAAGTCATCTGTATTAATAAGAGAACAATGTCAAGGCTACCCACTATATTTTACAATGGTCAAATCCTTTCTGGAACCTTAGTGTATATTTGCTTGACCCCAAACTCTACATTTAAAGAGGAATGCTAACAAACGACAATGCCTCTCAACAAGCATTGCCAAGATGGTGAGGGCTTTTGGGAAACATGTTGTAACAAGGAATCGAAGTGTGTTCATCCTGGAGAAGTTAATAATACCTTACATTTGTGTATTCACATACATTATCTCATATGGTATACCTTATCTCTGTGAGACAAGTAGGGCAGGCTTTTTTTTTTCTTTTGGAGGGGGAACGTATAATTTTACCAGTAGAGGAAATTCCCAATAAGTAGACTCAAAAATTTCCTTTATTAAGGCATACAGCATTTGTTCTGAAGTTTATAGAGAGCTTCCTTGGGGACTGATAGGTTAGGTACCCAGATTTGTATCAAAGGTGAGACATACAGACAGGTCTTCCTGACTGAGGAAAACTACTATACCCTAAATGCCTCTCAACTATACCCATTTTACAGATAAGTAAAAGAAATTTCAGAGAAGCAAAATATGTGTGCAAGTTGTGAAGAGAAAGAGCCAAGACACAAACTCGGGTCTTCATCACAAATCCAGTGCTTCCCACTGTATCTGGAAGAGAAAGGAAGAGATAAGAGAAATGACTGCAAACAGAAGAGGAGTCATATAGAAGACTCCTGTTTGCCAACCTCTCTCTTCTGTTTGCAATCATTTCTCTTATCTCTTCCTTTCTCTTCCAGATATATATATTTAAATATGTATATATATATATATGTATATATATATATACATATATATATGTATGTATGCATTTTTGTATGGTGAAACCAGGATTAACAAGTAGAAGTCACAAGGAAGCTTAAGGTAAGAAGAAAAACTTTTGTAACAATTTGCAATATCCAGTAGTGGAATGGGCTAGCTTGGAGGTGATAAGTCCTATAGAAGGTTCATGGAAAGAACCTTAGAATTACCTAAGCCAGTAACAACTTTTACAGGTGATAAAACTGAGAGGTGGCATGATTTGCTGAATGTCACTTTACCTAAGTAGGGAGCGGAACCAGGACCAGAACCCAGATCTTGTGACTCTACTAAATGTTCTTGCTACAATACCAGGCTGCTTCCTTCTCTCTGCAGGCATTGAAGAGGAGGCTAAATGATTATAGGGAAATATGGATATTCAACTATGACTCCAAGAGTCTGTAGCATGCACAGTGGCCACACACCAGTATGACAGATGGCCTCAAACCCACTGGTGAGTTATCAGGGTATCATCTCCAAGTCTACAAAGACTTTCCTTGGCAGAATGGGCAGATGAGAATAACTTGTTCCAAGAACCATGAATGTGGCTGAAGCAGGCACTATGGAGCACTTAGAGCTTGGTGTCAGACATGGAAGATGCGAAGGTCATCCATTACATACCAAGTCATCATTAGTAGTCTTGACTTTTGTCTTGCCACTGGACTTCAATGACACTGGAAGAATATGAGGCTAATGATTTTGTACTGCTCTGCCTACTTTAAATACAATTCAAGTACAAATTAAGACATCACTCAATGAAGTCACTTATCCTCTTCAAAAATGAAGGACAGTAGCAGTTGGGTGGCTCACTGGATTGAGAGCTGTAAAGGATAATTTTAGCATTGTGACTTAATATCTAACTTAATTATTGGTTGCCAGGGGAAAATACCAAATAAAATACCCAAGTCAGTCTGGTATTTTATGGTAATTTAATTAATATAGAGGGAAGAAAGGGGATATAGGATTTCTCCTGCCTGGCCTGTACTAGGAAGGGAATTTAAAATCTTTGCCTCTCAGTCTCTGAAGATTAGAGGCTTCTAAGAGGATAAAGTTGGAAGATAAAGGAGGAAAACTTAACCAGAAACTCACCACTGAACTGGACAATAGCTTGTAGCCACACTAAGATACAGAAAGGCTCAGCACACTCCTCTCAGCTAACTCTCCACCGCCAATAAGGGAAAGAGAGTCCCTCCAATCAAGATCCTCTCAGAGACAGCAAGGGAGTCAAATATATAGACCGTTCACCCTTGTGTCTTCTCCTCTAAATGCCCATTCCTAGTTCTCATCTTCTTTTGATTAGATTATGTCTTTAGAGTTACTTCACACTTCTTTGATAAGTTTACCTTTTATTAGTTTCTTGACCTTTTTGTGATTAATTTAACCGTTATAGTTACTTAACACCTTTTTGCATTAGGATACTAAAAATACACTTAGCTTAAAGTTCTAGCTTCACTATAAGGTGAAAACTAAGTACCTTCATTGTTCAATCAGGAGATTACAACTTTATCTTCCCCTAAAGTAAGGTTTAAGTAGGGTGGAGTAATTTAAAGTTTACAGAGCCAGGCCTGTAGATGGGAGGTCCTAGGTTCAAATCTGGTCTCAGATACTACCCAGCTGTGTGACCCTGTGCAAGTCACTTGACCCCCATTGCCTAACCCTTACCACTCTTCTGCCTTGGAACAAATAAAAGGTATATAAAAAAAAAGATTAGCCTGCTCATCACTTCTTGTGGCTTAGTAGTATTCTGTCACAATTATATACCACAATTTTGTTTCACCATTCCCCAGTTAATGGGCATCCTCTTAATTTCAATTCTTTGCCACCACAGAGAACTGCTACGAATATTTTGGAATATATGGGTTCTTTTCATTTTTCCTCAATCTCCTTGGGAAACAGACCTAGCAATTGCTAGGTCTAAGGGTATTTATACAATTTTATAACCCTCTGGGTGTATGTAGTTCCAAATTGCTCTCCAAAATAGTTGGATCAGCTCATAGCCCCACCAACAGTGTATCAGTGTCCCCATTTTTCCACATCCCCTCCAACATTTGTCATTTTGCCATGTTGTAATTTTGGCCAGTCTGATGGGTATGAGATATCTCAGAACTGTTTTGGTTTGCATTTCTCTAATCAGTAGCAAGTTAGACATTTTTTCATATACCTATATATAGCTTTGATTTCTTCATCTAAACATTGTCTGTTCATATCTTTTGCTCATTTATCATTTGGGAGATGGCTCTTATTCTTTTTTTTTAATAACTCTTACCTTCTGGCCTCAGAACCAATACTGTGTATTGTTCTGAGGCAGAAGAGTGGTAAGGGCTAGGCAATGGGGGCCAAGTAACTTGCTCAGGATCATATAGCTAGGAAGTGTTTGAGGCCAGATTTGAACCCAGGAACTCCCATCTTTGGGCCTGGTTCTTGTAAGGGGGAAAGGGGGCTTATTTTTAAAGGGTTGGACTTGATTATTTAAGAATTTGGTCACCAGGAATTTAATTAATTCCAAAGAGATTTTATTTACAAAATGCGGAAAGAGTGAAGCAAGAAATCAGAGAGAGGATAAGGGGAGATATCTAGCCTGTAAGTAATTTACTCCTGGCCCCTCTGGTCAGGGAGAATTAATTTCAACTGGCCTCGGCAAAGCCAAGGATCTGGGAAGTCTCTTCAGAAAATCTAGCAGTTAAGGCTCAGCTTTCACTCACCACATGTCAGTCCAGTCAGCAGATCCTTCTGCCCCTCCTCACCAGCCTCAACTTGAAAGCATGAAGAATTGAACTCCAGCAGAAGTGAAGTCCAAGTTGAACTCTGCTCCAAGAAATCCAGTTCCAAGTAGAATTCCACTTTTAAAGACATTTTCTCTTGTGTCACTTCCCCTAATTTCATATCTACCAATCACAGCTGATGCTCTGCTCTAGGACTGCCCAGGAGGCAGTTAGTCAATTCTGATTCGTTACCCACTATCACACACATAGGTCACAGACCTCCCCCTTTACCCTTTATGATTAAGTGGGATATTTGCACTTTTGGTGATTAGATCTAAATGGGCTGTCTTCATACTTAACTTTTAAGTACCATGTTTGCACTTTTTGTGATTGAATCTAAAAATAGGTCTCCATACTTAATTTTTAAGTAGGGTGTTTACACTTATGGGGATTCTTCTTCTAATCTTGGAAATATTTATTTTCTTTGTACAAAAACTCTTCAATTTAATGTACTCAAAAGTATATATTTTACATTTTACATCTCTATCTCTTGTTGACTGAAAAATTTGTCTTCTATCCATAAATCTGATAGGTAATATGTTTCCTGCTCTGATTTACTCATGATATCTCCTTTTATGACTAGATCATATATCCCTTTTGATCTTATCTTAGTGAATGGTGTAAGATATCTAGTTTCTGCCAAGCTAATTCCTAGTTGTCCCAACAATTTTTACCAAATAGTGATTTCTTCTCCCAAAAACCTGGACACAAGCTTTTTATCAAATACAATGTTACTATAATTTTTTACTCCTTTTTGCTGTATGTCTGTTCTGTTCCACTCTGATCTACCTTTCTATTTCTTAGCCAGTACTAGATAACTTTGATAATTACTGCTTTATATTACAATTTAGAATCTGGTACTGTCAGATGTCCTTCCTTTACATTAAAAAAAATTAATTCTTTTGATATTCTTGGTCTTTTGTTCTTGCAAATGAATTTTGTTATTGCAGATTTGTTCTCTTGATCCAGAAGGTCAAAGGCTAATAAACATTCTAGATCATTCTGCTATGTATATGCATATAGGTGAGATAAATAGCTATGAGGGTGACTAACCAGATGTTATTCTTCACATGTAAAATGTCACTTCTAGATCCATAGACAGCATGACTTACTAGCAAGGATGTTGAACATGGAGTCAGGAGGAAGATGGTTTGAATCCTCTTATGCTTACTAATTGTGTTATAGTTGGCAAGTTTCTTAACTTTTTTATAAAATGGGGACAATAATATCTATGGGTCAGGGTTAGTGTGAGACTCAACTGAGCCCATTAAGTGCTTCAGAAACTTTGAGTGACTTTATAAACAGTCTGTATTATTATCTTCTAGATGTATTTTACATTGAATTTAGAATATAGGTGATAAGCTCATATCAAGTCATTCATATTCCCTCTCTTGGTTCTCTCTGTCAGTCATCTAGGCTATAGATAAAAACAAGAATGGCTCACACTGGCCTTTTATGACTTAGAAAGTATTTGTTGGTTGTCTCTCGAACCGAGGATGACGATTGTCTTTGTGCGTTTTTGTGCACAAAGACACCTGTGCATGAAGATTTAAGTGGAAAAGTCGATGCACAGAGACAGTCCCACTCTCTCGGCGTTGGAAGCCTGGGTCCAGTGGCATGAAAAGTCATTACACCTGGAGACTTCCTCAGCTGCATTGGATGACCATGTTGTCTTTTGTGCTCCAACACGCCCTAAGCACTCCACAGTGCCTTGCTGCATCACCATCTCAGCCGTTGAACCTTCTTGTTGGTTTCTTCCGCCTGTTCCGCCGAAGCAGTCTTCACATGCTGGGTGAGCAAAGCCCTGGTTCACCAGGGGTCCACGATGACCCGATGGCTACCCTCACAAGGTTTAGCCAGCCTGTCGAAGCCGTTACCCGAAGTTGTGGCCACTGCCGCATGCTAGCAGCTACTAGGAGCCACAAGTGAGAGCTGGGTGGCAGGTGAGGGTCAGTGGCTGGAGAGCTGCCCTAGAAGGGCACGACAAGCCCTCCATACCAGAGATATTACCCCTCCCTGAGCACCCCATACACCCCAGAAAGTATTTACTCCATATTATTTATATTTACTTTAACATTTGCTCCATATTAAACCCATGAAGTAGGTGGCACAATGCTATTATCCCCATTTTACAGAGGAAGAAACTAAGTTTAGAGAACTATAGTGACATGCTCATTTTTTTCATTTATTAATTAAAAAAATTTTTTTCCATGTTTTCATGATTCATTTTTTTCCCTCCCTTCTTCCCTACTCCCTCCTAGAGCAGACAAGGAATTCCACTGGGTTGTACAAATGTTTTCTATAGTGATATACTCATGATTATACAACTAGTAACAGAACGGGTACTCAAATCTCAATCCCTCCATATCATTAAACTGTGAGCTCCTGGAGAGCAGGGAATGTCTTTTTCATTTTCTTGTATCCTCAGCATTTAGTCGGTGCCTGGCACATAGCTGGCACTTAATAAATGTTTTTTGAATTGAATCTCATGAAATTTCTGCAAAGTACCTGGCTATGGTTCAGGAGCGTAGTCTGAAACAAAAGTTTTCTCTTTAAGAAGGTGTATGACAACTGAAACTTTGATAAGAAACAAAGAGCCTGGAATTTGTTGTTTCAGCTTGAGTGACATTGTTTGGAGAGATAGGTAATACCACATGCTCATATCCTGAAACTTTCAATAACAATGATATTAACCACAGTCAGAGCCTTGCTTCCCAACTCTCTAAACAGTGGTCTCTTGGGAAACACAGTGTGCTCAGACAACACAGTAGAATTTGCTGTTGATTTAGGGTCAGTAGATGCCTCTTATTGTAGCAACTCCGGGTACTGTAAACAACTCCCCACCCCCCTCCAAATAGAGAGGGAGGGTAGCCTATTGTCTTAAGAACATGGTGTAGAGACAAAAGCACTGACCTAGAGGTCGAAAATCTAGGTTCTGCAACTTACTAGCCATGTGAACTCAGGGAGTAACATTGGAGCTCCAATTTCCTGGGCTGCAAAGTAAGGGCAAAAATAGATTTATTGTTATGTTATGTGAAACCTGTTCTGCCTACAGAGTTCACACAGAGTTGTGAGAATCAAAGTGAAATCTGCTGAAAACTGTCAAATGCTATACAAATTATAAGGTATTGTTTCGTGTATGAACAAAACCCCTCTGTGCTTAATTATGAAGTCCGATTACAGAATCAGCAAGTCTATAGTATGTGCATAATATTTTTCCATGCCAAGGACAGCTAAGTGACTCAGTGAATAGAGTTTGGAGTTTGGAGGACCTGGGTTCAAATTTAGCCTCACATATTTCCTAGCTATGTAACCCTGGGCAGGTTACTTAACTCCATTCTCCTAACCCTTGCTCTTCTGTCTTAGAATTGTTAGGATAGAAAATAAGTTTGTGTATATATATATATATATGTGTGTGTGTGTGTATGTGTGTGTATATATACATATACATCTGCATATATATACATTATATTTATATGCATATTTATATACATAGGTTGGAAAGTAAGGGTTTATATACATATATTTACATATGTAATATTTAAATTATTATTTATATACATAATATATGTCATCTATATATGTAATATATAATTGTTTATATTAAATATATCCTTTCTATCGGCATATCTTGTACTATAAAATACATTTATTTATATAATTAAATTTATATAGATGTTTAATAAATTAAAATTTTATATCATATATAATTATATTTTATTGTGTTTGTTATGTTAATTATATGATAAGTATAATTATATAAATTTATATGTCATGATTATATTTTATATTATTATATTAAAGAAATATGTTAAATTGTTAGATTTGTGTAAAGGGAGGGGATTGTGAGTTTTCTCCTCATCGGAGCCAGCCCATTAGCGACCCAGAACTAGGGGTTACTGATCCAAGTCAGAGAGACTTTGATTGGTTCCTGCAATGTGGTAGACCAGGGCAGAGAAAAAGGACAAGACATGGAGAAGGAGGACTACAAAAATGAGACTGTAGAGGAGGTTGGGCTCTGGTCTGGAGGTCCTTGACTGGGTGTCTTTCTGTGATTTGGCGTTGGTGATTAGGGCGGAAGACGCTCTTGTGGGCAGGTAAGATTAAGGTGATAGGCTAAGAGGAAATATTTTTATATTTCCTTCCTTCCTTATTTCTTTAAAATTAAATTGCTAAAAGCTACTATCACCCTCATAACTTATGGGTTAATTATTTTATAAAATAGTCAGAAAAACCACATCTTTAAGGAGAGGGGATCAGCATAATTCCTCAAGGCCCCCACGCAGAGCTGCGTGCTAGAAACCCACACAGAGCCCTGAGACTCTGGCTGCTCAGGCCACCAACCTCTGGGAGTGCCAACCACTCGAGATTGACAGCTCCAAAGAATAAAAGAAATTGGGGGACTTTATATACTGTTTAGGGGACTGAGGACAGAGGAGTAGAGTTGATTGGCTTTACAATGGCTACATTGGGGGGGGGGGGGCTTTGACATGAAGGGAGAAACTTCAGGGACAAAACAGGTACTTAACAACTGATTGAAATAGCTAGCTCCACCTAAACTACTTTAAGGTCTATTGTTAATCTGAGACTCTGAGATTGGGCTTCCCTCCAGGGGGAATTCTCATGTGAGAGGTCTGAGACCTCACACTGCTATAAACTTGGGGTTCTCAAGATCTCAAGATTGTGGTTTCTAGATTCCAAGTTGACACTTCCAATTTAGAATTAATACTGTGTATTGGTTCTATGGCAGAAGACTGGAGAGGGCTAAGCAAATGAGGGTTAAGTGACTTAACCAGGGTCACACAGTTAGAAAGTAACTGAGGTCAAATTTGAACCCAGATCCTGCCACCTCTGAGACTCCTAGCTGCCCCCTGCCTCTGAAGCTTCTTATGCTGAGAACTCATGTGGGAAAACTGAACATTAGGAATATCAATTTGGCAGCTATGTTCAGGATAAATTAGAGGGAGGGAATTATGAATGCAGAGAGGGAGGGAGGCCAATTAGAAGTCTATTATAATAGTCTAGGCAAGAAGCAATTAGGACCTAGGTTCTAGTGGGAGTGTTATGTGTAGAAAGAAGAGGACCAAATGGAAGAGGTGAAATCATTCTGGCAAAAGATTGGATAATGGGGAATTAATTAAAGCTAGGCAGTGGTTTGAGTAATGAGTTTGGGAGTCAGGAAGACTGGAGTTCAAATCTGACCTCAGTCACCTTAGTAGCTGGGTGACCCTGTCTGCCTCAATTTCCTCATCTGTAAAATAAGTCAGAAAAGGAAATGGCAAATCATCCCAGTACCTCTACCAAGAAAACTTCAAATGGTGTCCAGAAGAACTGTACACCATTGAAAAGACTGAAAATAACAAAGCAAAGCAAAGAGTAGAGTATGACTGGGTGGTTCTCTTAGCAGAAGTAGGGAAGGTAGGAAAAAAAAAAGTCTGGAAAAGACACGTTTTGTTTCTGACATTATTGTAACATTCACTATCAAGATGACACTGAGATTCAGAAAGGATTAGTGACTTGCCCAAGGTCATATAGACCCCCATCTTCTAAGAGAAGGCTAGTGATTTTTCTATTCCACTCCATTTCCATTTTGTTTTAGGGAGAGTTCTGTGATTTGAATTTATCTGTTTGTTTTTTTTTCCCCACAAAGCTTTTTTTTTTGCATTGAAGAAAAGCAATTCCCATTGCCTGTAGCTATTACTCTGACTGCCCAGACTAAATTTCAATAACTACTGAAAGTCATTTCTACTAATGTTTTCCCCCACAATCTTATGGAGTTAAAGTGGTTTGTGGATTTTTTTTTTCCTGAAGGAGGGGAAAGGACAAATATTTTCAATATTTTCTCTCTGATCTAAATGCATGAAATCCTAAGAAGTTCGACAGTTATTTGATAAAGTCATTAGCTTGGCTTAATACTATGAAATTATGTTTTCAAAAATTGTATTTGCATGTCATATTTTCAAAGTTTTTTAAAAGTTAAACTATGATTTGCAAGAAATATTCTGATTCCATCGTTTACCTACTTCATAAAAACTTCAGAGAAATGAATCGTTACAAGAAAATATTAGCTCTAGATTGCAATATGAAATCTGCTGAAAATCAGCAATGATCAGTAGTTGTTATTGTCTGATAGAAATGGTCATTGACCTATATAAAACATCTCCTATAACAGTAAATCAATAATTGTCCACATGATGAAGTGTAAACCTTAAAATTTCTTAGACTTATGAATGTTGGAAATTTCCCCATTGGGAAATTTCATACTTGAAAAAAATTTCCTACTGATAATAAGAACTCTATTGGAATGTGAAATTCCTTGGCATAGGAGGATCATTCTCCTCCCTACTTAAGACTACTTTAGGAGAGAAACCTTTTGCTAAACAATGGAAAGGGCTTTGACCTATGCTTAAGCATAGAACAGGAAGTTCTTTGAGTCATGATTGATTTTAGAATTGATACAATAGAGATACTTGGAATGACAGAACCAGGTCTTGGAACTTACAATCTCCACCCTACTCAGAGTAACAGGATTTAGGAAGGGCTGCAGCAAAGATCAAGATTTAATTATTTGAGAATATGACCTTCAACAGACATGTGCAAAGGAAACAGACCTCTGGGCCATCCTGGGTTAAGCTAGAGCCACCATTGGCACAGGGGCGACATGGACAGTGATTGGTAGATGTGAGAACTGAGGGGAGGGGACTTAGATGGTCTCCTGAAAGATAGCGGGGTCTGAGGACAGAGGGAGGAGGTTTTGCGCTGAGAGGTTTTGCTCTGAAGGAGTCTGAGAGGAGAGAGGTCCTGGAGGGAGAGCTCCTGGAGGGGTCTGAGAGGAGGTCTTGCTCTGAAGGAGGCTGGAGGTGGAGGCCCCTGAGACTGTTTCTCCATTTTGGTCATGTGAGTGATAGGGACTGATCTCTTTTCTTTGCCTCAGCTATCTAAGGGCTTGGGCCTTTGGCCCAGCCTAAGCAGAGGGGGTATTTAAGCCCTATTCCCTTCTCTCCCCTTTCTCTCTCTCTCTCTCTCTCTCTCTCTCTCTCTCTCTCTCTAATACCTTTCTTCCTCCTGTTTGTAATTAAAAACTCCATAAAAGGTTGACTGCTGACTTGAGTTTTCATTTAGAAATTACATAGCTGAATTTCCTTGGCGACCTTAAATTAATATATATCAGTCTTTTAAAGTGATTTCCATATCACAGAAGAAAGTGTCATACATGATATATGTGTGTCATTCACTTATGTGCTCCAGTCTGCAGTATGTGAACATCTTTCAGTTATTCAGAGACCGATGATCCACTTTTCCATAATTTTTAATTCTCCATGTTTTTCTTTTTTGATTACACTTGGGGAAGAGGTAGTATCTGATAATGTGGAAAATAGATAAACTCTGATATAGAAGGAGTTTCTGCATGAGAGAAAGAGGAAGTTGGATTAGATAAACCTTCCAAATTTAAAATTTTATTTAAAATGGAGTGGTTCACCATTTCCTTCTCCAGTTCCTTTTACACATGAGGAAACTGAGGCAAATAGGGCTAAGTGATTTTAAGTGATCATAAGGTCGTAGAGATGCAGCTAGAAATGCTAGAATCACAAGGGCAAAAAAATGAAGAGTCCAGCTACCCAGTATTAATGGCAAACAATGACAACTGACATTTGGACAGTGCTTCATTAAGGACAAAGCACTTTATGTATATTATTGAATTATAGCCATAGTCCTGTACAGTTATAGGTACTGCAGGTATTATTATTAATCCACTATAAGGATAAAGCAATTGATGATTGGGGATTTGCTTATGATCATGTAGCCAGTGAACTAAATAAATGTCAGAAGCAGAGCTCCAACCTAGCTCTTTTTGACCTCGTGTCCAGCGTTAGCTGCATTATGTTGTTCTTCAGTTGTTTTTTCATTTCTGCCTGACTCCTCATGACCCCATTTGAGATTTTCTTGGCTAAGATACCAAGATGGTTTGCTATTTCCTTCTCTAGTCTGTTTTACAGATGAGGAACTAAGGCAAACAGTTAAGTGAAGTTCATAGGCTTATATACTTAGAAAGGGAAAGGATCTCAGTGGCCAGTTTTGTTGAGTCGTTTCTCAGGTGTGTCTGAGTATTCATGATCCTATTTGGGGTTTTCTTGAAAAAGTCACTAGAGTAGTTGGCCATTTCCTTCTCCAGCTCCTTTTATTCATGAGGAAATGGAGGCAAACAGGGTGAAGTGACTTGCCCAAGCTAGCAAGTGTCTGAGGCCAAATTTGAACCCAGAACCTCCCATTTTGAGGCCTGGCTCTCAATCCACTGAGCTACCCAACTGCCTCCATTCTGAGCTTTTATTAAACCTTTATTATTAAATGCCTGGCACAGGGCTAAATCCTAAAGATATATAGAAATGCAAAACCTGGGTCCCCACCCTCAAGGAACTAATTTTTTAAAAAAATCCTTACCTTTTGTCCTAGAATCACTACAAATATCAGTTCCAAGGGGAAAGGAGTCTCAAGACGATGGGCCTTTCTCGGAGGTTCACATCTCCAGAAAGGCAAGGAAACTAAGTCTGCCTTTACACTCACCATAGTGACCGTCTAAAAAGAAAGCAGTCTGTGGTCTTCTGCACGAGCTCCTCCAGGGGTCCAGTTCCACAGCCAAGTGTCTTTACTCTAAGTCTGAGTGTCTGTCTTCCAGTCTCTCCTCTAGTGTCTGTTTTCTAGTCTCTCTTCCGAGTGACTCTTCTTCACTCCAAGCCCAAGTGACTGATCTTGATTTTAGTCCAACTCTGAGTGACTGAATCTTGATCTATCGATCATCCTTGTGTGCCTGTTTCCTCTATTTAAAAACCTTTTTCTCTTATTTCACTTTCCCTAAATTTCATTTCTACCAATCACAGCAGACACTCCTCTCCAGGACTGCCCACTCAATGTATGAAATGGGTGTTCACACCTTTTTTAGTTAGTTAATACCTTTTTTTGGTTAGTTAACACCTTTTTGTAGTTAAAATGGGTAGACTTTAAATACTGAGTTAACACTTTGGGGATTAAAATCTAAAAATAGACCAGGATTACAATTTAATCTTCACAATTAAGGAAGAGCTAAGTATCTTCATTGTTACAATCAGGAGATAGCCAAATCCAATCTTTACCGAAGGCTTAAAACCAAATGAGAGGAGAAGAAGTAGAGGTAGCTGACAGTGAGGAGAAGTTTGGAGGAGAGGGCATCATCACAGCTGCATGGAGAGATATTGCCTTTGCAAGGAAAAGGGCCACTCCTATGTCTAAGACTGACTTGAGGGTGATACTTGGGGAAAGATGTCTGAATGATGTGAGTTGAAGAGAAGGAGAAAAGAGTGACTTCTCATCAAATGACGTCAATTTTTTTTTTCAGTGAAGAATGAGGCACATCCTTCCTTAGCTGAGAGGGTAGGAGGAAGAGGGACTATGGCAGGCTTGAGAAATAACTGCAAGGTTTGGAACAGCTGCTATGGGAATTGTTTTGGGAATGTGAATTCAATGGGAAGTGAATTGATTAGGGAGGAATAGGTGACTATTTCAAAGTCTTCATCAGGTATATGTGTCTTCTTTCAAAACATGACAAACATGGAAATATGTATGATATGATAACATATATTTTATCATGTATGGTTGGGGAGGGGGCAAGGGAGAGAACATGAATTGAATAATGTCAGAAGATGATTATTTTTTTTTAAATATATTTTATTTGATCATTTCCAAGCATTATTCGTTAAAGACATAGATCATTTTCTTTTCCTCCCCCCCACCCCCCATAGCCGACGCGTAAGTCCACTGGGCATTAGATGTTTTCTTGATTTGAACCCATTGCTTTGTTGATAGTATTTGCATTAGAGTGTTCATTTAGAGTCTAACATCTGTCATGTCCCCTCAACCTCTGTATTCAGGCAGTTGCTTTTTCTCGGTGTTTCCACTCCCATAGTTTATCCTTTGCTTATGAATGGTGTTTTTTTCTCCTGGATCCCTGCAAGTTGTTCAGGGACATTACACCACCACTAATGGAGAAGTCCATTACGTTCGATTATACCACAGTGTATTAGTCTCTGTGTACAATGTTCTCCTGGTTCTGCTCCTCTCGCTCTGCATCAATTGCTGGAGGTTGTTCCAGTCTCCATGGAACTTCTCCACTTTATTATTCCTTTTAGCACAATAGTACTCCATCACCAACATATACCACAGTTTGTTCAGCCATTCCCCAATTGATGGGCATCCCCTCGTTTTCCAGTTTTGGGCCACCACAAAGAGCGCAGCTATGAATATTCTTGTACAAGTCTTTGTGTCCATTATCTCTTTGGGGTACAGACCCAGCAGTGCTATGGCTGGGTCAAAGGGTAGATATTCTTTTGTCGCCCTTTGGGCATAGTTCCAAATTGCCCTCCAGAATGGTTGGATCAATTCACAACTCCACCAGCAATGAATTAATGTCCCTACTTTGCCACATCCCCTCCAGCATTCATTACTTTCCTTTGCTGTAATGTTAGCCAATCTGCTAGGCGTGAGGTGATACCTCAGAGTTGTTTTGATTTGCATCTCTCTGATTATAAGAGATGTAGAACACTTCTTCATGTGCTTGTTAATAGTTTTGATTTCTTTATCTGAGAACTGCCTATCCATTTCCCTTGCCCATTTATCAATTGGAGAATGGCTTGATTTTTTGTACAATTGATTTAGCTCATTATAAATATGAGTAATTAAACCTTTGTCAGAGGTTTCTATGAAGATTTTTTCCCAATTTGTTGTTTCCCTTCTGATTTTAGTTATATTGGTTTTGTTTGTACAAAAGCTTTTTAGTTTGATGTAGTCAAAATTATTTATTTTACATTTTGTGATTCTTTCTATATCTTGCTTGGTTTTAAAGCCTTTCCCCTCCCAAAGGTCTGACATGTATACTATTCTGTGTTTACCCAATTTACTTATGGTTTCCTTCTTTATGTTTAATTCACTCACCCATTTTGAATTTATCTTGGTGTAGGGTGTGAGGTGTTGATCTATTCCTAGTCTCTCCCACACTGTCTTCCAATTTTCCCAGCAGTTTTTATCGAATAGTGGATTTTTGTCCCAAAAGCTGGGATCTTTGGGTTTATCGTATACTGCCTTGCTGAGGTCGCTTTCCCCCAGTCTATTCCACTGATCTTCCTTTCTGTTTCTTAGCCAGTACCAAATTGTTTTGATGACTGCTGCTTTGTAATATAGTTTTAGGTCAGGGACTGCAAGGCCCCCATCGTATGTGTTTTTTTTCATTATTTCCCTGGATATCCTTGATCTTTTGTTCTTCCAAATGAACTTTGTTATGGTTTTTTCTAAATCAGTGAAGAAGTATTTTGGTAGTTCAATGGGTATGGCACTAAATAGATAAATAAGTTTGGGTAGGATGGTCATTTTTATTATATTGGCTCGTCCTATCCATGAGCAGTTAATGTTTTTCCATTTGTTCAGGTCTAGTTTTAGTTGTGTGGCGAGTGTTTTGTAGTTGTGTTCATATAGTTCCTGTGTTTGTCTCAGGAGATAGATTCCTAGGTATTTTATTTTGTCTAAGGTGATTTTGAATGGGATTTCTCTTTCTAGTTCTTGCTGCTGAGCTGTGTTGGAGATATATAGAAAAGCTGATGATTTATGTGGGTTTATTTTGTATCCTGCAACTTTGCTAAAGTTGTTGATTATTTCAATTAGCTTTTTGGTTGAATCTCTAGGATTCTTTAAGTAGACCATCATGTCATCCGCAAAGAGTGATAACTTGGTCTCCTCCTTGCCTATTTTGATGCCTTCAATTCCTTTATCTTCTCTAATTGCTACTGCTAGTGTTTCTAGTACAATGTCAAATAGTAGAGGTGATAATGGGCATCCTTGTTTCACTCCTGATCTTATTGGGAATGCATCTAGTTTATCCCCATTGCAGATGATATTAGCTGTTGGTTTTAGATATATACTGTTTATTATTTTTAGGAATGACCCTTCTATTCCTATGCTTTCTAGTGTTTTTAATAGGAATGGGTGTTGTATTTTATCAAAGGCTTTTTCTGCATCTATTGAGATAATCATGTGGTTCTTGCTAGTTTGCTTGTTGATATGGTCAATTATGTGGATGGTTTTCCTAATGTTGAACCAGCCCTGCATCCCTGGTATGAATCCTACTTGATCATGGTGAATGATCCTTCTGATCACTTGCTGGAGTCTTTTTGCTAGTATCCTATTTAAGATTTTTGCATCTATATTCATTAGGGAGATTGGCCTATAGTTTTCTTTCTCTGTTTTTGACCTGCCTGGTTTTGGAGTCAGTACCATGTTTGTGTCGTAAAAGGAGTTTGGTAGAACTCCCTCTTTGCTTATTATGTCAAATAGTTTGTATAGTATTGGGATTAACTGTTCTCTGAATGTTTGATAGAATTCACAGGTGAATCCATCAGGCCCTGGGGATTTTTTCTTAGGAAGTTCTTTGATGGCTTGATGGATTTCAATTTCTGATATGGGATTATTTAAGAATTCTATTTCCTCTTCTGTTAGTCTAGGCAGTTTGTATTTTTGTATATATTCATCCATTTCTCCTAAATTGGTGTATTTATTGCCATATAATTGGGCAAAGTAATTTCTAATGATTGCCTTAATTTCCTCCTCATTGGAGGTGCTGTCCCCCTTTTCATCTTTAATGCTGTGAATTTGCTTTTCTTCCTTCCTTTTTTTAATTAGATTGACCAGTACTTTGTCTATTTTGTTTGTTTTTTCAAAGTACCAGCTTCTTGTCTTATTTATTAAATCAATAGTTCTATCACTTTCGATTTTATTAATTTCTCCCTTAATTTTTAGGATTTCTAATTTGGTTTTCTGCTGGGGGTTTTTAATTTGATCGTTTTCGAGTTTTTTCAATTGCATTTCCAATTGATTGATCTCTGCTCTCCCTTGTTTGTTAATATAAGCTTTCAGGGATATGAATTTGCCTCTGATTACCGCTTTGGCTGCATCCCAAAAGGTTTGAAAGGATGTTTCGCCATTGTCATTTTCCTTGATGAAATTATTAATTGTTTCTATGATTTCTTCTTTAACTAAACGGTTTTGGAGTATCATATTGTTTAATTTCCAATTGGTTTTAGATTTGGTTTTCCATGTACCATTACTAATCATTATTTTTATTGCCTTGTGATCTGAGAAGGCTGCATTCATTATTTCTGCTTTTTTGCATTTGTGTGCTATGTTTCTGTGACCTAATGTATGGTCAATTTTTGTGAATGTGCCATGTGGTGCTGAGAAGAAGGTGTATTCCTTTTTATCCCTATTTATTTTTCTCCATATGTCTATTAATTCTAATTTTTCTAAGATTTCATTCACTTCTTTTACCTCTTTCTTATTTATTTTTTGATTTGATTTATCTAAATTTGATAATGGTTGGTTTAAGTCTCCCACTAGTATGGTTTTATTGTCTATTTCTTCCTTCAATTCGCCTAGTTTCTCCATTAGAAATTTGGGTGCTATATTATTTGGTGCATACATGTTGATTAATGATATTTCCTCGTTGTCTAGAGTCCCTTTTAACAAAATATAATTACCTTCCCTATCCCTTTTGATCAGGTCTATTTTTGCATTGGCTTTATCAGATATCATGATTACCACTCCTGCCTTCTTTCTATTAGTTGAGGCCCAGAAGGTCTTACTCCATCCTTTAATTCTGACCTTGTGGGTGTCAACCCGCCTCATGTGTGTTTCTTGAAGACAACATATGGTAGGGTTTTGGATTCTAATCCATTCTGCTATTCATCTACGTTTTATGGGTGAGTTCATCCCATTCACGTTCAAAGTTATGATTGTCATTTGTGGACTCCCTGGCATTTTGATTGCCTTCCCTAATTCTAACCTTTTCTTCTTAGGCTCTACCTTTTAGTCCAGTGATTTACTTTGAATCAGTGCCCCTTGTCCCCTCCCTTGATGTTTCCCTTTTTAGTCCCTCCCTTTTTGTTCCCTCCCCCTCCCCCCTCTCTTTCCCTCCCTTTTTGTTCTCCCTCTCCCCCTCCCCCCCTTGGTTTTCCCTTCTCCTTACCCTTGTTGGGTAAGATAGAATTCAAGATCCCAATGGATCTGGATGTTTTTCCCTCTCAGAGTTGATTTCCCTGAGATTGAGGTTTAAGTACCCCCCCCCTTCCTCTCCTTCTTATAGGAGTTTTCTTCCCCTCCCCTTCCCATGTGAATCTTTGTGTGAGAACCATTATTCTATTTGGTCTTTCTTTACCCCCTATTTATACATTACATTTTCCCCACATGTTAGTATACATAGATTGATATAAATGTAGTCCTTATAGAAGAGAGTTTGAGTAAAAGAAGAAGATAACATTTTTCCCCTTTCCTTAATATTTACCTTTTCAGGTATTCCTTGCTCTTTGATTTTCGGTATCAAACTTTCCACAGAGCTCTGGTCTTTTCTTTGCAAAAAGTTGGAAGTCTTCTATTTTGTTGAATGCCCATACTTTCCCTTGGAAGTATATAGTCAGTTTTGCTGGGTAGCTGATTCTTGGTTGGAGACCCAGCTCTCTTGCCTTTCTGAAGATCATGTTCCATGCCTTACAATCATTCAGAGTAGAACTTGCAAGGTCTTGGGTGACCCTGATTGGCATTCCTTTATATCTAAATTGTCTTTTTCTGGCTTCCTGTAGGATTTTTTCTTTTGTTTGATAGCTTTGGAATTTGGCAATTACATTCCTGGGAGTTGTCTTTTGGGGGTTTAGTGTAGAAGGTGTTCTGTGAGCTCTGTCAGTGGCTGTATTGCCCCCTTGTTCTAGAATCTCTGGGCAATTTTCTTTGATTATATCTTGTATCACCATGTCCAGTTTGTTGTTTATTTCTGGCTTTTCTGGGAGTCTAATTATTCTTAAATTTTCTCTTCTCCCTCTATTTTCCAGATCTATCACCTTGTCGGTGAGATATTTTATGTTCTCTTCTAATTTCTTGGTGTTTTGGCTTTGCTTTATTAGTTCTTGCTTTAAAGCCTGGTTTTCTTTTACAGTTTGGTCAAACTGGTTTTGTAGATGCATGAATTTCTTTTGCATTATTTCCCACTTTTCCTCCCAGAGGGCTTCCATCTTTTTGGTCATTTCTGATTCAAATTCTTCATGGGTTTGTGGAGAGTTTCTATTTCCTTTGGAAGATTTTGGAGCATTTTCTTGTATATCTTCTTCTATCTGCTCTGTATTTTGTATTTTGGCTGCATAGAATGTGTCCAAAGTCGCCCCTTTCTTCTTATTTTTCTTGGTATTTTGGGGCTTCTATGCTTCTGTGGAGTTTGTCATCTCTGAATGTGGAGGATTAGCTTTTCTTATCTCTGTCTGGTGTTGAGGCTTTAGTCCTGGGCAGATGTTGGTTCTATGAGCTTTCCCTGGGTTAAACTGAATATGCCTCACTAGAACTGGAATGGAAGGGTCGGACCACGAGGCCACACTCTCCCCCCGGCTCGCTTTCCGGAAGTTGCCTTCAGAATCGCTGGCCGTGAGGCTGTTTCGCAGGCCTGCGGGGGGATGGGCTGCAGCTAACCCAAGCTCCGAGAGCACAGACTTTCACTGAGACTTGGATAGCAGGATCCAGCCTGTGAGGCTGTCTTGCCCGCCCTGAGGGTTGCTGTTGTTTCGACCAGCTCTCTGCAGCGGAAGCCCCAGGCAGTAACTTTCACCGGGACTCGGGTAGAAGGCCCTGAGGGTTGTTGTTCCAAGGACCCTGCTCTCTGAGCCTGGCCGGGCTGCAGCTTCCCGGAGCCTTGGACTCTGCGCTCCTACCCCTGAGGTCCGAGGGATCTCGGGTTCTGGCTTTTGAGGGGAGCCGTACCTTTTGAACCGGGTCCAGGTCCAGGAGGAGGGTTCCCAGGGTCTGTGCTGTTGATTGTTTTGAATTTCGGCGCCTTAGGAGCTTATTGTTTGAGATCGGTCGGGAAGGGTTTTCCGGAGATCTGAACTTTAGCTTTCTCTAAGCCGCCATCTTAACCGGAATGTCAGAAGATGATTATTAAGAAATTATATTGACATATAAAAACATTTTAACATTTTTTTAACTCTCAACAAAGTCATTATCAGAGAAGGGGAGGAAAGATAAAGGATAAGATAATAGCTAGAAGGAATAATGAGGTCAAGTGAAGATTATTTAAGGATGGAGAAGACATTTTAAAAAAAGTAAAAAAAGAGGGGCAATTGGGGGCAGTTGGGTAGCTCAGTGGATTAAGAGCCAGGCCTAGAGACAGGAGATCCTGGATTCAAATATGGCCTCAGACACTTCCCAGCTGCGTGACCCTGGGCAAGTCAGTTAACCCCCATGCCTAGCCCTTACCACTCTTCTGCTTGGATTCAATACATAGTATTACATAGTATTGAATCCAAGACAGAAGGTAAGGGTTTAAAAAATAAAAAAAGAGGGACATTTAGGTAGCTCAGTGGATAGAACATGAGGTCTGGAGTCAGGACCCAGGTTCAAATCTGGACTCAGACACTTCCTAGCTGTGTGACTCTGGGCAAGATACTTAACTCCAATTGCCTAGCTCTTACTGAACTTCTGCCCTGGAAGCAATACTTAGTATGGATTCTTAGTAAGGGTTTAAGAAAATAAAACAGTATTTTTAGGTAGCTGAGAAGGAGCTAGTAGAAAGGGAGAGGCTGAAGATATAGAGAAAAATATGGAGTTGATAGAAGGGGCAATCTCATGGAAAAGACATTGAGATAGTCAGTCCATTCCTCTCTCTATTTCACCCACCATTTTACATTTTTTTAAACCTTATCTCCTATCTTAGAATCAATATAGTGTATTAGTTTCAAGGCAGCAGAGTGTAAGGGCTAGCCAATGGGAGTTAAGTGACTTGCCCAGGGTCACACGGCTTGAAGTATCTGAGGGTAGATTTGAACCCTGAGAGTAGATTTGAACCCAGGAGCTCCTGTCTCCAGGCCTGGCTTTCAATTCACTGAGCCGCCAGCCCTTCCCCTCCACCTCCATTTTACATTTGAGGAAATATAGCCTCAGGTCAAATGACTCACCCAAATCACAAAGATAGTAAATGTGAAATGAAGAATTTGATAACATGTTCTCCTACTTCTGATCCTATGGTCTTCTTACTTTACAATGCTGCCTTTCAGGTAGTTTTTGACAACTAAGAATAATTAGAAGTTGCCTGTGTACAAGAACCACTAGAAATACTTCCTTTACATTAGAGTTGAAGTTCTTTAATAAAATCACTATTTAGATTCATGACTTAGATATCTCCCTTTTCTTGTTCTCACTCAGAGTGATTTGATCCAAACTCTTTTATTGTCACTGGAAAAAAGAAGGAAGAGAACCAAGAACAAGACAAACCATTGAGCCAGAGTGAGAAATAGTGGATAGTGTTTCTGTTCCATATGAATCTTTGTTGATGTCAAATTGTCTGTAGTAGTCAAATTGCCTACTAGTTTTGGATTCTGTCTTAGAATCAATACAAGTATCAGTTCCAAGGCAGAAGAGTGGCAAGGACTAAGCAATTGGCTGATTTATCCAGGGCCATGTGGCCAGGAAGTTTCTGATGTCACATTTGAACTCAGGTCCTCCAGACCTTGGGGCTCTATCTACTGTGCCATCCAGTCTCAGACGTTTACTAGCTGTGTGGGAAATAATAGCACCTACCTTGAAGGCTTGAAAGGACCAAACAAGATAATGTGTAAAGTGGTTAGCACAGTGACAGAAACATAGTTGTTTATCGATTGATTGATTAGAGAGGCTTAACTGAAATAATTTTAGAGTGAACTTTTGATTTCACTCACAAAGGAACTGATTGATAAGAATTCTCAGCCCTGTACCTTCGCTTCAATTTATAGGCATTGAGATTTCAAGTGACTAGACTAAGGTCACTCAATACATATCCACAAACAAGGCTTGAATCCAAGTCTTCCTTGATGCTGAGGCAAGCTATCTACCAGACCAATTTATAAATATAATATATAAATTCAGAGTTTTATGTAACCTAAGAGACTATGCAACTATGACTTGTTGAATTAGCAGAATGTGAAGGTTAAGCAGGGGAATTTCTTTACAATTCTACTTTTAGAAAGACTACCAGTCAGGGAATTATGAGATCAAAGATAGAAAAACAAATCCTCTGTTATAACATATATAGTCAAGCAAACCTCCATATTGGCAGTGTCCAAAAGGAAAAAAAATTTACACATTTGTGTATATTAATATCAATCTCTATATACATATATATGTGAATTTCTCATTTTGCACTTCAAATTTTCTACCTCTCTATCAGGAAATACATAGTATTTTTCATTTTAAATCCTCTGAAATTGTGGTTGGTCATTTTATTACTTCTTTCAAAGTTATTGTCTTTAAAATGTCATTATTGTATATACTATTCTCCTGACTCTTTTCCTTTCACTCTATATCAGTTCGTAACAATTTTCCTAGGTTTCTCTGAAAGTGTCTTCTTTGTAATTTCTTAAAGTACAATCGCATTTCATCATATTTACATACCATAATTTACTTATTGATTCCTCAACTGATAGGTAGCCTCTCATTACCATTTTTGATACCTCAAAAATATTTTTATTTTTTATATTTTTTCTTTAGAAGTTTTTAAAATATATTTTTATCTTTAGAGTTTGCTTTGTTTAGGATTAACTTCTCCCTTATTCTACCTGCCCTCTATTTCACTTTTCTCCTATTTCTCTGAATAAAATGTACTTCTGTGCCCAAATAATGGGTGTGTATGTGTGTGAAGTTGTTTTTGACTCAGTGGTGTGCTAGTACCAACTCCTACCAGTTAACTGCTTGTTAAGTTTTCAGTGTGAGAGTTTATACCTCAGAAGTCACCTAAGTTACAAATCAGAGTTTGATTTTTTGATGATTATGTATTTAAGATAATAGTGTAAAAAATTTTAATTCAGATTAAACCTAAAAGCTTTTTTTAAAAAGAGCCCGTTATTAAAAATTTATTAACACTCTCCCTCCTTCTCCCCCATCCCCCATAACCTTATATCCTTTGTCTTCTGGAATATCTTATTCCAAACTCTTTGCTTCCTTATGATAGTGGCTGCTGAATTGTATGTAATTCTAACAGTGGTTCCTGTACTTAAATTTTTTCTGGCTGCTTGAAGTATTTTCCTTTGATCTGTTGCCTATAGATTTTAACTACAGTGTTCCTGGGAGTTTTCATTTTGGTGTTTCTTTCAGGAAGCGACTGGTAGATTCCTTCTATTTCTACTTTGCACTCTGGTTCTAAGAGATCAAAGCAGTTTTCTTTTATGATTTCTTAAAATAAGATGTCTATGTTCCTTTTTTGAACTTGTCTTTCTTGCAGTCCAATGATACTTTTTTTTTTTTAAACCCTTACCTTCTGTCTTGGAATCAATACTGGGTATTGGCTCCAAGGTGAAGAGTGGTGAGGGATAGGCAATGGGGGTCAAGTGACTTGCCTAGGGCCACATAGCTGGGAAGTGTCTGAGGCCAGATTTGAACCCAGGACCTCCCATCTCTAGGCCTGGCTCTCAATCCACTGAGCTACCCAGCTGCCCCCAGGCTAGTGATTCTTTTAAGCAGCTAAATGACTTAATGGGTTTAATGCTGGGCCTTGTTAAGGGCAAAATTTAGGGTTGAGACTGAATATATTTTTAGTGGTCGCCAGGGATTTAAATTCTACATCTCAATGAAATACTCAAGTCAGAATGAAATTTTATGGTGGTTTATTTACAATAGAAGGAAGAAATTAAGAATGAGGGAGAGAGAGGAAGGGGAAGTTCTGCTCCAGCCTGGCCTGAGCCAGGGGGAGTTCAGAGGCTTCAGCCAGGAGGCCTTCCCAGAAGATTAAATCTAGCTCGGCTTCCAGCCACAAGGCTTCCTCCAAGACGAGGGGCCTCCTTGGAGGCTGGTGCCTTCAGAAAGCCATGGAAAGGGGATTCAGTCTTAACACTCACCATGTGGTCGCCTAAGGGAAGCAGTCTGAGGTCCCAAGCTCCAAGTCAAGAACCGCCACAAAAGCCTCAAAAGTCCCTCTCACAGGAAGTGACAAATATAAAGGCAGTTCTTTATATCACTTCCTGTGTCCCACATGTATCAAAGGTGGCATAAACTTGGCTTAGGACAGCCCAGGGGGTCAGTCATTTGTTTCTGATTTGTCACTTGCTAGCACACAAGGGTCATAGACCTTCCTCCCCCACACTTAATCCTTAAGTTGGGGTGTATACATTCCTGGTTGGTAAAATGCTAAAGACTATGCAGGGTGGAGTAAATATAAAATTCACAGCCTGGAGTCAGGAAGACTGGAATTTAAATCTGATTTCAGACATTTATAGTTGTATGACCCTGAGTAAGTCACCTAAGCTCTGTTTGCCTTAACCCAATAGAGAAGGAAAAGCAAAGTCATTCAGTGTCTTTGCCAAGAAAACCTTATAATATCGTTACAGAGGGTCAGATACAATTGAACAACCATTCTTAAGTTTTTTTATCATTGATCTCTTCAACAGATTAGTTGTTTTTGCTATTAGATACCTTACATTTCTTCTATTTTTTCAGTCTTTTGACTTTCTTTTAATATTTATTGCATTATAATGCATTATTGCATTATTGGCCAATTTTCAGGAAGTTTATTGCTTAGGCAAGGTTTATTTTATCTCTTGTGCTAAGATGTTATTTCTCTTTCCATTTTTTCTTTCACATCATTTCTTTTCTTTTTCCCTCCAGCACTATAATTTGTTGAAAAAGAAAACAAACAACAAACCATTTTAAATTCTTTTAAAGCTTATTTCATCTCTTCTAGTAATTCTATTTGAATTTGTGTCCAAACTATATTTTTCTTTGAGACATTTTCTTTGTAGATATTTAGGAATCATTTTCTTTTCAGATTTTTGTCCTGAGTGTCTCTGTCACTATAATACATTTATGTGGTAGTATTCTTTTTTTATTTGCCCATTTTTCTATTCTAGGAAGCTATATGACACAGTGGATGGAATGCTGGGCCTAAAGTCAGGAAGACGAGTTCAAATTTGAACTCAGATTGTTATTAGTATTTTATCATAGACAAGTAGCAAAAAAAAAAATCTCTATTTCAGTTTCTTCAACTGTAAAACTGTAAAATAATAGCACCCAACTCAAAGGGTCATTGTGAAGATCAAATGAGATAATATTTATAAAGCCCTTAGTACTTTGGCTATATCATGAAGGTGCTTAATGAATATTTATTGATTGATGTTGATTAATTCCCTTTCTATTTCCTGACTTTGAACTTGATGTTAGGGCTGGACTTTGCAAATTCCTGGAGGAAGTATCTGGGGTGATCCTATTACTGCTTTCTTGGGATAATGAATGTTGAGTTATTACAGGATCTCAGGGACAGTACAAGCTGAGGACCTGAAAACTTTCAATGGTTCCACAGTGGTCTATGATTACTGCTTCTCTGGCCTGAGTTCTTCAAGTTCCTGACCTAGTTTTGATTCTTAGCAATGTAAAAATTAAATTAGTATCTGGTAACAAAAATATTATTTTATGAAGGTTTATTAAGGATTATTAGAAATCAAGGAATAAAGAAGATACAAAATATGAACTACGTGCCCATGGCTGATTAGCCAATTCAGAATCCCTGCTTTTAGCTTACTTACTACATCTTTGCAAAGGCAGGAAGAGAAGAGCATTGAAGAGAGTGAGGTAGGCAGGTGTTACTGCCAGTTAAATACCAATTGTGATCTTGCCAATGTGGAGACTCAGGTGAGATTATAGGGAATTCTGGGAAATACCAAGGACTTCTGGGGATTGAAGTCTGGGGTTCAAAATCTCCATTTTTACAGTAACAGTAAACCAATGCTGGGCTGTCACTTTTAGACAGTCTGGAAGCTCTGATGGTTTGGTGACAGAATTGAAAAGTTCCTTTTGTTCTGGTATTCCTTTAATAGTGATTCCTCTCTGCAGGTTCACACTGAGCTAGAAATTGGAACTGAGATCCTGCTCTGCTCCTGGGGTTCCCAACCACAACAATGCTGCTTTCTTTTAAACTTGTTTCTAGCTTACCACACTGTCTACTCTGACCGTGAAAAATATGGTTTTCAAGACTGTGAATTGCCAAAACTGTAAAGATAATTTTAGTGTCTTGATTTTATATTAAAAATAAGTGGTCGCATGGGAAAAATTCCCAAATATGAAATACCCAAGTCAGCTGGGTTTTATGGAGATTTTAATTAATACAAATGAAGGCATTAAGGGAAGGGAGAGAGACAGAGTAAGAGGAAATAGTAGGAAAAGGCCTAGGCCATTAGGCCTAAGCCTTAAGAGATACTAGTCAGTCTTTTATCCACACACCACAAGATTTTGTCCAAAGCAAAACTCCAACTAAGTTGAAAGAGCCAGCTCCTCCACACTAACTCCAAAACTCCAACTCGTCTGAATTACCCCCCCTAAGTTCAGGGAGCCATCTCCTTTAAAAGAGAAATTTCTCTTATGTCACCTCCCCTAAATTTTCATATCTACCAATCACAGTAGATGTTTTCCCCAGGAATGACCATTCTTAGTTCACATCTTCTTTTGTTATCACCTTCTCTGGGTAGACTAAAACTTCACACCTCTTTTGTTAAGCTTGCCTTTTGTAAGTTGCTTGACCTTTTAGTGATTAATTTAACCTTTATAGGTACTTAGCACCCTTTTGTATTAGATCTAAAAATAGACCTAACTTAAGGTTCTAGCTTTACAATAAGTATGAGTTAGGGACTTTTTCATTGTTCCATCAGGAATTTACAACTTTATCTTCCCCTAAGGTACTGTCTGAGCAGGGTGGAGTAATTTTAAAGTTCCAAATACATTCCTGATTAAGTACCTCCATTGTTTAAATGGAGAATAGCTTAACCAAATCTTCTAAGGTACAGTCTGAGAAATTTTAAAGATTCACAATCCCCCCTGATGATCATTGGGAGACTAGTCTCCCCATTGGTCATTTAATATAATCATTTTGTAGTCCTAAACGCACATCTAACTTCAGATGTATATAATATTCAATTTTCTAAGAGGAAATTACAGTAATGAGGGAGAAATAGAAAAAAAGAAAGCAAAATCAATGTTTTGCTAGACACATTGACAGAAAGCCAAATTAGGGGCAGTCCCTTGGCATAAAAGCATACATTTACAATAAATGTTCAATCAAACTTCAGTTCAATCAACCATATCCAAAGTTCGTTCTGGATCTTCTTGCCATAGTGTAGGGTTTCTGGCATCTTTCTGCAACAGTTCATTCTCTGGATTTAGGAGTTAGCAAGCTTCTTCCTTGAAGATCTTTTCTCGAACAAAATACAATCTGAAACAAAAAATCAAAAATCTTGGATTTTAAATTAAAATACACTACATGTCCTATCCAAATTAATTTACTTATTTAGTGCCATATCCATTGAACTACCAAAAAACTTCTTTACTGAATTAGAAAAAACCATAACTAAGTTCATTTGGAAGAACAAAAGATCAAGGATATCCAGGGAAATCATGAAAAAAAAATGCAAAGGAAGGAGGACTTGCAGTCCCAGATCTCAAATTATACTATAAAACAGTGGTTATCAAAACAATTTGGTACTGGCTAAGAGACAGAAAGGAGAATCAGTGGAATAGACTTGGTGTAAATGATCTCAGCAAGACAGTTTATGACAAACGCAAAGACCCCAGGTTTTGGGACAAAAATCCATTATTTGACAAAAACTGCTGGGAAAATTGGAAGACAGTGTGGGAGAGATTAGGTTTGGATCAACATCTCACACCCTACACCAAGATAAACTCAGAATGGGTGAATGACTTGAACATAAAGAAGGAAACTATAAGTAAATTAGGTGAACACAGAATAGTATACATGTCAGACCTTTGGGAAGGGAAAGATTTTAAAACCAAGCAAGACTTAGAAAGAGTCACAAAATATAAAATAAATAATTTTGACTACATCAAATTAAAAAGTTTTTGTACAAACAAAACCAATGTAACTAAAATTAGCAGGGAAGCAACAAATCGGGAAACAATCTTCATAAAAACCTCTGACAAAGGTTTAATTACTCAAATTTACAAAGAGCTAAATCAATTGTACAAAAAATCAAGCCATTCTCTAATTGATAAATGGGCAAGGGACATGAACAGGCAGTTTTCAGTCAAGGAAATCAAAACTATTAATAGGCACATGAAAAAGTGTTCTACATCTCTTATAATCAGAGAGATGCAAATCAAAACAACTCTGAGGTATCACCTCACACCTAGCAGATTGGCTAACATGACAACTATGGAAAGTAATGAATGCTGGAGGGGATGTGGCAAAGTAGAGACACTAATTCATTGCTGGTGGAGTTGTGAATTGATCCAACCATTCTGGAGGGCAATTTGGAACTATGCCCAAAGGGCAATAAAAGACTGTCTGCCCTTTGATCCAGCCATAGCACTGCTGGGTTTGCATCCCAAAGAGATAATAAGGAAAAAGACTTGTACAAGATTATTCATAGCTGCACTCTTTGTGGTGGCCAAAAATTGGAAAATGAGGGGATGCCCTTCAATTGGGGAATGGCTGAACAAATTGTGGTATATGTTGGTGATAGAATACTATTGTGCTAAAAGGAATAATAAAGTGGAGGAATTCCATGGATACTGGAACAACCTCCAGGAAGTGATGCAGAGCGAAAGGAGCAGAAACAGGAAAACATTGTACACAGAGACTGATACACTGTGGTACAATTGAATGTAATGGACTTCTCCATTAGTGTCAATGCAATGTCCCTGAATAATCTGCAGGGATCTAAAAAACACTATCCACAAGCAGAGGATAAACTGTGGGAGTAAAAACACTGATGAAAAGCAACAGCTTGACTACAGAGGTGGAGGGGATATGACTGAGGATAGACTCTAAATGAACACTCTAATGCAAATACCAACAACATGGAAATGGATTCGAATCAAGGACACATGTGATACCCAGTGGAATTGCATGTCGGCTGTGGGAGAGGTGATGGGGGGGGGGGGGGAGGAAAAGAAAATGATCTTTGTTTCCAATGAATAATGTTTGAAAATGACCAAATAATGTTTTAAAAAAAACAAATAAATAAAAAAATTAATTTAAAAAAATAAAATAAAATACACTACATGCTTCATCTTGGCACCGGTTTCTTCCTTAATCTAGCCTAGATTGGTGTCATGGAATAGATAGTAAATGAGAAAGCTTCTAGTTGGCACTTGTTTCTACCCCCTGCATAGGGTGGTGGTGTTCTGGTATAGGTTTGGGTCTCTGTTGACCTTGGTACACATTTTTTTCCTTGGCTGGAATGCTCTGGTTGTTCCATTGTCTGTAGATCTTTTGCTTGTCTCTTTATACTGAACTGGGCTGGAAATGTGATCCACTGTGATTTTTTCTTGGATTTCTCCATCATGATTAGCCCTGTTGCATTTTCTAGATCTGTTTGGAGGAGTTTGGGGTATGGGGATGGAGCTTGATAGATTTTTTTCCTATTACTCTGTCATCTTGGCTCTGCTCCCTAAAGATATACATTTTTTCATATTTTAGATCTACTTTGTGATTTATTCTTTATCTTTTTATTGTTTGAGTTTTTAAATTTTAATTTCAAAACTTCTCTGAACATAGAGATGGGGATTTTATTGTTATAGAGCCTATGTAATGCAAACTAGCCTTTCTGAAATTTTTAGAGTTGTAGAAAAATTTTATACATTTTATAGTCCCTGAAATTTTTATAGTCTTAGAGAAAGCCCAGAATAGATAAATGACTTGCCTAAGTTCATATAGCTAGTATGTGGGTCAGAGGGCTAAAATATGTCTTCCTGGCTTTGATCTCTCCATTCTTAATACCATGTTTCCTCTCTTATAATGCTAATCATTTTTCTTTATTTCAAAGTTTGATAATGCATCTTTCCCTGAGGTGCTAGGTATGTTGGAAACCTTCTTTTCTAGGAGGATATAGCAGGATTTAAGTCACATTTAATATAATTTTACATTGATAGAGAGCCAGGCCTGGAGATGGGAAGTTCTGGGTTTAAATCTGGTCTCAGACACTTCCTACCTGTGTGATTCTGGGCAAGTCACTTAACCACAATTGCCTATCCCTTACTGCTCTTCTGCCTACTAGTATGGGTTTCAAGGCAGAGGGTAAGGCTTTAAAAAAAAAGATCTTACCTTGACATGAGCCTTCAAGGTTTTCAAAACACTTTATAAATATAGCAGAACATTGCAAATCAATGCTTTGGTTTATTTGTTTGTCCCCCCCCCCCTCCAAAGTTCTATATAAACATCTGTCTCTTGGAATCTTCTGGGAGCTTTAGAACAATGATTCTATCTGATAAGGCAGTTCTTCTTTACATTGGAGATCTCATAGCCACCAGCAGACCCTTATTTCTGGTATTTCAGAACATATGCATTATATAATTTGTGTGACAAGGAAATCACTTTAAAAGACTGATATATATTAATTTAAGGTCGCCAAGGAATTCAGCTATGTAATTCCTTAATGAAAACTCAAGTCAGCAGTCAACCTTTTATGGAGTTTAATTACAAACAGGAGGAAGAAAGGTATTAGAGAGAGAGAGAGAGAGAGAGAGAGAGAGAGAGAGAGAGAAGGGAATAGGGCTTAAATACCCCCTCTGTTTAGGCTGGGCCAAAAGGCCCAAGCCCTTAGATAGCTGAGGCAAAGAAAAGAGATCAGTCCCTATCACTCACGTGACCAAAATGGAGAAACAGTCTCAGGGCCTCCACCTCCAGCTTCCTTCAGAGCAAGCTTCTCAGAGCACAACCTCTCAAAGCAAAACCTCTCCCACCACCTTCAGTCCTCAGACCCCGCTATCTTTAAGGAAACCATCCAAGTTCCCTCCCCTCAGTTCTCACATCTATCAATCACTGTCCATGTCTTCCCTGTGCCAATGGTGGCTATAGCTTAACCCAGGACCGCCCAGAGGTCTGTGGCTTTGCACATGTCTGTTGAAGGTCATATTCTCAAATAATTAAATCTTGATCCTTTGCTGCAGCCCTTCCTAAATCCTGTTACCCTGAGCAGGGTGGAGATTGTAAGTTCCAAGACCTGGTTCTGTCATTCCAAGTATCTCTATTGTATCAATTCTAAAATCAATCATGACTCAAAGAACTTCCTGTTCTATGCTTAAGCATAGGTCAAAGCCCTTTCCATTGTTCAGCAAAAGGTTTCTGTCCTAAAGTAATTTTAAGTAGGGAGGAGAAGGACCCTCCTATGCCAATGGGGTTCACATTCCAATAGACTATCAGTAGGAAATTTTTTCAAGTATGAAATTTCCCAATGGTGAAATTTCCAACATTTATAAGTCTAAGAAATTTTAAGGTTTACAATCCCCCTTGATGATCATTGGGAGACTAGTCTCCCCATTGATCATTTAACATAATCATTTTGTAGTTCTAAATGCACTTCTAACTATAGATATACACAATATTCAATTTTCTAAGAGAAATTAGAATAGTGAGAGAGGAAATAGAAAAGAAAAGAAAGCAAAACCAATGTTTTGCTAGGTGCATTGACAGAAAGCCAAATTAGGGGCAGTCCCTTTTGGCATAAATGTGTACAATTACAATAAATGTTCAATCAAAAGTTCAGTCCAATCAATCATATCCAAAGTTCATTCTTGATCTTCTTGATGAAGTGTAGGTTTTCAGCATCTTTCTGCAACAGTTCATTCTCTGGATATAAACGTTTCAAGCTTCTTTCTTGAAGATCTTTTCTTGAACAAAATCAAAATCTTTGATTTTTTATAACAGTAAAATCTTAAACAAAATTCAAAATTCTTGGATTTTTATAAAAATACAATCTCAAACAAACAAAAAAATTCAAAAATAAAAAATTTCTTAGATTTTAAATTAAAATACAATCCCCCCTGAAGTAAGTATTAAAAAATATCAAGTTTAGCTCAGAATGCAATGTTCCGTTATGGGGGTGTATGTGTCAATCATCAAAAGAATAGAAAAATAATCAAAAACATAAGAAAAATTCAAAATAGGCCTTGTATAGGTCCAGTTTAAAGTAATTTCTATCCTGCAAGTATGTAGGACAGAATGCAGTAATATTTCACTTAGCCATTTGTAGCCAAGACTACAGGAAGTTGCCATAATATAAGAAGAAAAGAATTAGAATTCTATTTTGATGGGGAAATGTTATTCCCTCATCTGATTTTTTTTTCATTCTCAGGGATATAGGGAGCCAGTCAAGCTTTGTACTTGTTTGAGTACTTCATAAAGAGTGTAGATACAAGGAAGTCCTATGAGTTAAACATAAGTTAAGCATCGCAACCTCGAGTCTCACTTTAATATTTCTTGTGTGCTCTTTTGGCACTATTCAGGTTTAGTCTGTGCTCCTTGTTTTTATCCCTTTTCCTGGAATCAGACACAAACATTAATCACAGTCCTATAATATTTTATCAATAAATGGCAGGTTCCCATAGTTTAAAGCTTTTAGGCATATATTTATATTATAGCAAGAGTATATATATATTAACTTGTATTACTGCAGGAGAAAAATAATATTAATATTAATTATGTGTACCTTCAGTACAAAAAATGAGAAAAAAATCAAATATTCTGATCAAAAAATAAAAGAAATAAGAAAAATAAGAAAAAAAATCAGTAATTCAATGTGTTCTTGAAAAAACAGCATCCAGTTGTCTATGGATTATTATCTCCAATTCATATGATAAGATATAGTCACAATTCATATGATAGGATAGAGTTAATCAGTCTCAACAGAAGATGCTTTCTTCACATGTGAGCAGTGAATCCAAGAGTCCCTTTCTCCAATCTTTATAGATGTTGGAGTAGTTAATAATATTTGGAATGGTCCTTCCCATGAAGGTTGAGTTGCTCCAGTTCACTTGAAATTCTTGATATAAACTTTATCTCCTGGGTTCAGGTCATGCAGAGAAAAGTCTAATGGTCCGGCTTGTACTGCAGCTCCGGATTGTGCTGTAACTCCTGTATATAGGAAGCAATAGTAATATCTCCCCCTAATAGTGATGTATAATCCAGGGAGAAAGGCTTAGCCTGTATAGGTGGATGTCCAAAAAGCATCTCAAATGGTGAAATATGTAAGTCTCCTCTAGGCCTGCTTCTAAGTTAAAATAGGGCCAGAGGGAGAATTTCAGGCCATTTTAAATGGGTCTCAGTGCATAATTTGCCAATCATAGTCTTAAGTTCTTTATTCATCCTCTCCACTTGGCCTGAGCTCTGGGGGTGATATGGAACATGGAATTTGGGAGTTATCCCCAAGCAAAAATATATTTGGTTTAAGACAGAATCGGTAAAATGACTCCCTCTATCAGAGTCAATATGTGCTGGCAGGCCAAAACGAGGAATAATTTCCTTTAAAAGTATCTTTGCAACAAAATCTGCTGTGGCTTGGGCTGTAGGAAATGCTTCCGTCCATCTGGTTAGTTGATCTACAATTACTAGACAAAATTTATAACGTCCAGCCTTTGGCATCGTTATGAAATCTATCTGTAGATGTTCAAAAGGTGTGTAAGCCCAAAGGATATGCATGTTGGTTATATGCCTGGCAAATGGAGCAGGCTGAACACACTTTAGAGGCTATAGTAGTTATACCAGGTGCTATCCATACTGTCTTGACAGAGTCCATGATGCCCTGGGTGCCAAAATGACCATTTTTATGAATAGATTGGCAAATTTGGTTATAGAAACTTCTAGGGAGCAGGGGTTTTCCTTCAGATGACACCCATACTCCATTAATCTGTTTTGCTTTAAATTTTTGTTTCCATTTTTCCACTTCCTTTTCATTATAGGAAAGTGATAAATTTAAATTATCAGTGGTTGTTAATGTTAAAATTAATCCAGGTCCTTCTATGGCTACTAGTTTTGCAGCTGCATCTGCTCGGTCATTTCCTCTAGAGACAGGATCAGAGCCACCTGTATGGGCAGAGCAATGAACTACAGCTAGGGCTTTAGGCAGTTTGAGAGCAGAAAGAACTTCATTAATAATTTCTGCATTAGCTATGGATTTTCCAGCTGAGGTTAAAAATCCTCTCTGGAGCCATAGCATCCCGACTGAGTGACAAATGCCAAAAGCATATCTAGAATCCGTATAAATTGTTGCCTTTTTATCCTTGGCAATTATACAAGCTTGTTTTAGAGCTATGAGTTCTGCTCCTTGAGCGCTAATGTTAGAAGGTAGTGAAGCTGACCATTCAGTGGCAAATTCTGAGACTATGGCAGCTCCAGTGTAACGTATGCCATCCCTCATAAAAGAGGAACCATCGGTAAATAAAATCAGATCTGCATTGTCTAAGGGAGTGTCCAAGAGATTATCTCAGGGC